>NC_057805.1:371652202-371653063 GCF_018294505.1 Triticum aestivum
AGGGGGGCTGCTAGCTACTTCACACTCTGCTAGGTGAACCTCAGTTGGGGGGCATGCATTCATAGCTTAGGATTCCCTTCGTGCCGACACGACGGAGGAGGAGGGCTGCTAGCTACTTCGCACTTTGCTAGGTGAACCTTGGTTGGGGGGAGGGGCATGCATTCATAGCTTAGGATTCCCTTCGTGCCGACACGAGGGGGGTGTGGGGGCAAGCAATACCGTGCGCTTTGCGAGATAGGTGCCACATAAAAGTTGCATTTGGTATTTGAAAATCAAACCACCCTTTTCATACATAAATTTGGTCCACATGCAAGTGTGTTCGTGTTCTGACCCTCTCCCACGTCATTTTTCGCCAAATTTATGAACATTAGACAAGTCGGATGACGCAACAGACATGGTTCACTCAAACTAACTGTGTGCCATGCCAGTGCCCCTGTCACGCACACATCCGCATAGTACATTGGGGTCCATGAGGCTCTCCCTCTCAAAAATATCTGCCCTCCTCGAGGGTTTTTCTGTTTCATAACACACGGTTATTATCTCCGGACCGTGTTCGGTGTTTCTTGTTCCCAATCCCGCCTGCATCCCTCGAAAATATCTACCCGCCTCAAGCATTTTTCTATTTCATAACACACGGTTGTTATCTCCGGACCGTGTGCGATGTTCCTTGTTCCCAATCCCGCCTGCATCCCTAGAAAATATCTGCCCGCCTCGAGGGTTTTTCTGTTTCATAACACACTGTTGTTATCTCCATACCGTGTGCGATGCACTATCATCAAAATTTTCAATAGCCCCGGCATTTCACTCCCGCGTAGTAAAATTTTCAGTACCCGCGTCATTTCCTCAAACACCCCCCCCCCC
>NC_057805.1:371653357-371674759 GCF_018294505.1 Triticum aestivum
AAAACCTCCTCGGGCGTGCATGCACACACACACACCCTCCCTCGCTCGAAACCCTAGCAAGGTCCACGCCGCCGCCGCAAGGCCTCCATTGTCACCATCTGCCAGTTTGCCCGTGCAGCTTACCCACCGATCTCCATACCCAGGCCGCCCCGAGTTTCTTAGATGATGCCTGCCAAACGCCCCCTTTCCCACAGATCCCCATCCCCATCCCCCACTCAAGAGCGTCACAACCTAAGCCCGGCTACGCTTCTCGTGGAGCTCGAGGAGCGATTGGCCCAAAGAGGTGTATCGCGGTCTCTTCGCCCGACGTCGCCAAGGAAGCTGACGACCGTTACTGGACGCAGGCACTCAAGCAGCGGGCTAGAGTATGCGGGCATGTCTCGGCCGCCGGCTATGACATCAAGGTTATCGACAACGATGACCAGAGGCGGACTATGTCATAGGTTAAGTGGCCCACCCCAACCCCTCGGGTTCAATCGTCGTCGATCTCATCCATGGCCCCGCCACTGATCTCCTCTGGCTCACTGTCAACAATTGCCATCCTACATCGCCATCGAGCCCCTTTTGTCAATTCTGAAGGACACGTTCTGCGACGCTGGCTTGGGATCCACAGCTTCCAAGTCAGACCTCATCGACGGTGACCATGAGGAGGGCACCCTCTCCGGCTCTTCCAAGGGGAAAGAGCCCATTTGCTCTTCCAAGGGGAAAGCGCCCTTCTGCGACATTAGGGAGGGCACCCTACAGTCGTGCTCTTCCAAGGGGAGGAGCCCATCTACGACAACATGGAGCGCATCCAGGGTCTGCGCTCTTCCCACGGGAACGAGTCCATCTATGACAAGTGAGGAAACCCATGATTTGTTTTGTCGTGCCTCTTCGCAGAGGGAAACCCATGATTTTTTTGTCGAGTCCCTTTTGTAGTGTAGTGAGAATATGTCCAGTTTTAAATGCTATATCTGGTTGTTTGCATTATGCCTTATTTATTTCAGTTGTTCACAATGTGATGCTCTATATGTGCAATTATTTACTGTGCAGTACATTTCATCAATCCAGTTTTAAACATACCGATATGAATGCATATATTTGCTTGCTATTAAGCCTGTTATAGCTAGCATATGCCTCTTTTAAAGTTTTTAGGTTGTTCGGTTGTTTGTAGTTAGCACATGTCCAGTTTCAAATACTATCTTTGGTTGTTCGTAGTATGCCTTGTTTATTCCAGTTATTCACAATGTGATGTTCTATATGTGCAAGATGAACTGTGCAATTCAATTTCATCAGTACCAGTTTCAACAATACCACTATGAATGACTACATTTGGTTGCTGCATCTTGTAGTTAACACGCCTTTCCATTTTTATTTAACAATAACCAGTGTACTTAGACCGGCACAATACCAGTTTGAATGACTATGTTTGCTTCTTGTTAAATGTTAGGCCTGTTGCAGTTAACACACCTTTCCACTTGTTTTGCTTCACTAGTGTGCTTAAACCTGCACACTGAAGCTATCTTTTGGAGATTATTTTGTCTGCCATGGATAATATTGGTTGATGTTTAGCCTGTTGTGCTTAATATGCTTCTCGATGTACCTACACGGGACAATTTTGGGAACGGCTGATGTTTTCCATCGAGGTTAGTTTCATCCCATGGCTTATATCTGCTCATTGTTCGGGATATCGGTAGCTGGTACCATATAGGCTGGGGCTGATAAGGGACTAATCGGTGAATCGGACTTTTAACTGAATATATCTGCAACCCATTTATCGTTAGGTTAACTAGGGCCATATGTAATATATCTGAGGCTACATAGCAACATGCACTGTACTTAATGTCTAAATATGCAATCCTAGGCTACATAGCAACAAGGAAGAGTGTTACATTAATGTTCTAATGATGTCTAGATATATGTAGAACAGCAGCAGCAGCAACAACAACAACAACAACAACACATCCCTGTTTGGATACTCAACTTAGCTAGAGGTTAGAGTTAGTTTCTAGCTCATGACTAACCCTGAACTAACTCCATCCAAAGAGTTGTTTGGATGGCAGGGTTAGATTGACAATAAAGCACTAGGAGAACTAGTCCCAATTAGCACCTCTTGGGTTGGATAGTTTTTTTGGGTGGGTTATAGATGCTACTAGCTCAAACTAGCCCTCATGTTTAGATATAAATTAGGGCTATTTGAGCCCGAACTAGCTCAAACTAATTGTAACCCATGGATACATCAGCAGTTAATCAACCGATAATTTGTCAGAATGCACTAAATTCCTTCCGGCCCATAATATAAGATGTTAATTCATCTAATATGTGAGTATATTGGATGTTATAAGATACTCCCTCCGTTCCTAAATATTTTTCTTTTTAGAGATTTCAAATGGACTACCACATACAGATGTATATAGACATATTTTAGAGTGTAGATTCACTCATTTTGCTCCATATGTAGTCACTTGTTGAAATCGCTTGAAAGACAAATATTTAGGAACGGAGGGAGTATTATAAAAGAGTGTTGTACTACATCATTGTGCAATTGTTGTTTAGCTTCTAATATTAACTTGGTGCTTTTAGGTATATATGTCATTGGTAAAGATCCGCGCTTCAACCCTTTCTGCGTATGGGGCAATGAGATATCGATGAACCAGCATCAAGTGAGGAAGCTGATAAAGATTGTTAGTAAAATGGGTCCAAGGATGGCAATTAAACTATTTGTTTACACTTTATCCAAGACAACAGCGAACTGCAGGATGGTAAGTAAGAACTCTGCAGCCTTCTTTTTACTGCCCATAATGAGTTGTGTTAGATGACAATGTCTGAATCTTTTTCCTTGGAGTGGTTGCCAAAGCAGTTTACTCAAGATTACCTCTCAAACTACATGATTGGTGGGCATGCAAAGGTTAAAGTATTTCTACCAGAACACGACGATTATCTAGATGATTTCATGAAGACCGTGAAGGATGGGCGGTCGGCCATCACAAGGGGTTGGACTAGAGTCGTGTGTGCCTTCTGCATGGAGGAGGGCACAATATGGGCATTGCGCTTCACCTTGTTTAGCAACCAGAACGTATTTCGCCTCTTTCTTTACCGTCTTTAATAGTACAAGTATACAACCGTGGTTCATCATTCTTTATTTGGTTCTTATGTAATTCTTGAACAAATGTACCTATGAATCGAATAATGCATTGGTTGTTTGACCCTGATGGATATGAATAAAGCTGTAGCATACATTCAAATTCAAATCCGGTACAATTTGAAATAGCAGCAATTAAATTACGGTGAAATTACGCTCTCCAGGTTGTTACGACACACATGGTTGGTAAAACACAAACGTTTGCGATATACACCATAATCCGAGACGGTTCACAGAGAGGAAACGTGTGCAAGTATGCACACAGTTGCCATTTGCAAAGCATGTGCGATGTCAGACAATATCACAAACGGCACGGGCAAACTAAACGTTTGTGTTAGTTGCCTTATCGTACGCGATTCGCAACCATGAACTGTTTCTGATGAAGTATGCATCATAAACGTTGCACCACAGAATAGCGTGTGCGATAGTTGTCATGTACAACGATGTTACGACGGTCCATCGTTTCGTAATCCTGTCCGACACTCGTACGATGATTAGCTAATCTTCTTAATAGTGAATCGTTTGTGATAGGCCGCGCATCATACACGTTCTATAATAGTGAACCGTTTGTGATGGGCCGCGCATCGTAAACGTAGCACCACAGAATGCCGACTGTGATGGCAATGCGAGTAGAAATGAGTAGGAGTGCTGTAGGGTCCCTATCCCCGACGGTTTCTGGGTCGTGTGGGAAGGACCCCCCTATCGCCGTCACTCACTAGGCGATGGTTCCAAATGCCGTCGCGGAAACGGGTTAAAAACCGTTTGTATAACGCCGACACGTACTAGTGATAGCTAGTAGCTAGATGTCTTTTTCTCTCTCTTTGATCTTCAATACAAAGTTCTCCTCGATGTTCTTGGAGTTCTATCTGATGTAACACCTTTTTGCGGTGTGTTTGTTGAGATCCGATGAATTGTGGATTTAAGATCAGATTATCTATGAATATTATTTGAGTCTCTCTGAATTCTTATATGCATGATTTGATATCTTTGTATTTCTCTTTGAACTATCGATTTGGTTTGGCCAACTAGATTGGTTTTTCTTGCAATGGAGGTGCTTAGTTTTGGGTTCAATCTTGCGATGTCCTCACCAAGTGACATAGTAGGGGTAGCGAGGCACATACTGTATTGTTGCCATCAAGGATAAAAAGATGGGGTTTACATCATATTGTTTGAGTTTATCCCTCTACATCATGTCATCTTACTTAAAGCGTTACTCCGTTCTTATGAACTTAATACTCTAGATGCATGCTGGATAGCGGTCGATGTGTGGAGTAATAGTAGTAGATGCAGGCAGGAGTCGGTCTACTTATCACGGACGTGATGCCTATATTCTTGATCATTGCCTTAGATATCGTCATAACTTTGCGCTTCTCTATCAATTGCTCAACAGTAATTTGTTTACCCACCGTATGCTTTCTTCAAGAGAGAAGCCTCTAGTGAAACATATGGCCCCCGGGTCTATTTTCCATCATATATTTTCGGATATATAAACCAAAAACCCAAAAATACCTCGCTAAGTTTTATTTGCTTTTATTTTGTTTTACGTTTTAGTAATCTTTTATATCTATATTTATCAGATCTCATCCTTGCAAGTGACCGTGAAGGGATTGACAACCCTTTTATCGCGTTGGGTGCAAGTGTTTGATTGTTTGTGCAGGTGCATAGATTGGAGACTTGCTTGTACCTCCTACTGGATTGATACCTTGGTTCTCAAACTGAGGGAAATACTTATCTCTATTTTGCTGCATCACCCTTTCCTCTTCAAGGGAAAAACCAACGCAAGCTCAAGAAATAGCAGGAAGAATTTCCGGCGCCGTTGCCGGCGAGGTTCTACATCAAGCCTACCAAGTACCCATCATGAACTCTCATCTCTTGCATTACATTATTTACCATTTTCCTCTCGTTTTCCTCACCCCCACTTCTAAAATGTTTTCAAAAAAACACAAAAATATTTCCCTTTTTATTCGCCCTTCTTCCGTTCGTCTTTTCGTTTGCTTTTTGGTTCTTGTGTGCTAGATTGTTTTCTTGCCGCCATGTCTGAATATGGGGAGGTTGTCATCGAAAATTATGAGGATCTTACTAATAATCTTGAGGAAAAATTTGGATCTTGTTCTTTAGATCATGAAACCGAAACTCCCTCTGATCTTAAGGCAAAAAAATTCATGTGGGTGATGGTAATATTATTGGGAAGAGCGTTATCCAAGAATTCTTTGATTGCACAGGAGTTGTGCCAATTAATAAGGGATATATTCTTCTTGATACAAATTTCTATGCGGATGCTATTGTTATGCTTGTTGCTAAACTAGAGAGAAAATTTGTGCACATTCATCCCGTTCTACAAAAGATATTTTATGAACTTCCCAATATACTCCATCCTAAGGCTAAAAAAATTGCAATCATTATTCTTATGCAAGAGTTTGATTTAATAATACAATAGGCTAGGGAAATTTTTGTTTTCTACTATAAGAATATTGAACATCCTCCAATTGAAGAGATTCTCCACGATAAAGAGACTTTGCGTAGTTTGGAATCTAGAGATTATCATGCTTATAGTAACAATCTTTGGAGAAGAGTCCCTTACTCAGAAATTACTCAAGCCCTTTACCTTGATACTTATGATAAATTTGATTGGGTAACTCGGGGAATTTATGTAGGATTTAATGATGATTGGATGGAGGGGATGACTAAGGAACCCATAAAAAATGAGATACGTGTATTATACGATGATATTTATGGTGACGATCCGGATTATGGGTTTATGAACGTTAAAATCACTAATCAAAGTCCTTTCCATGAATTAAGTTCACATATTAGAAAGGATAGAAAAGAAAACAAAGATTTGCTAAGAGAAGTTTTTGGAGATTTGGTTAAGAAGGAATTAGATGACAATACCTGGATCATTGCAATATGCCTAGCTAGGAGCGTTAAACAATAGCACTTGTTGGCAGGCAACCCGATTTTATTTTTGTTTCTACTTTTTGTTCTTGTTTTCTAAAAAATATATCTTCTAGCCTCTGGTTAGAGGTTTTTTCATGTTTTAAATTAGTGTTTGTGCCAAGTAAGACCTTTGGGATGATTTGGAAGATAGTTGATTTGATTTTGCTGAAAAACAGAAACTTCTGCGTCCAGTAAAATAATTTTGATAATTCACAGGAACGTGACTTGGTACTGAATTTTTAACACAAGATTGATATACAAATTTCCTATATTTTCCTAATCTTTCAGAAGTGTTGAAGTTACAGAAGTGTACGAAGTTTCCTGATTACTATAGACTGTTCTGTTTTAGACAGATTCTATTTTTATTGTGTTCTTTGCTTATTTTGATGAATCTATGGGTAGTATCAGGGGGTATGAACCCTGGAGAAGTTGGAATAAGTAGATATAACACCATATTAAATTTAGAAGAAGTTCACAACAGTACCTAAGTGGTGATTTGCTTTTCTTTTACTAACGGAGCTTATGAGTTTTCTGTTGAGTTTTGTGTTGTGAAGTTTTCAAGTTTTGGGTAAAGATTTGATGGACAACAGAATAAGGAGTGGCAAGAGCCTAAGCTTGGGGATTCCCAAGGCACCCCAAGGTAATATTTAAAGACTAACAAGCATCTAAGCTTGGGGATGCCCCGGATCGCATCCCCTCTTTCGTTTTCAATCCATCGGTGAATTTACTTGAGGCTATATTTTTATTCACCACATGATATGTGTTTTGCTTGGAGCGCCTTGTATGATATGCGTATCTGTTTTTTAGTTTACCACAATCATCCTTGCTTTACACACCTTTTGAGAGGGGCACGCATTAATCGTGAATTTATTAGAATACTTTATGTGCTTCGCTTATATCTTTTGAGCTAGGCAGTTTTTGCTCTAGTGCTTCACTTATATCTTTTTAGAGCATGGCGGCGGCATTATTTTATAGAAATTGGTGAACTCTCATGCTTCACTTATATTATTTTGAAAGTCTTATACAACGTGGTAATTTGCTTAGGTTTCGAATTTAGTCCTAATATGATGGGCATCCAAGAGGGATATAATAAAAACTTTCATATAGAGTGCATTGAATATAGGAGAAGTTTGATTCCTTGCATTTGTTTTGAGATATAAAGATGGTGATATTAGAGTCGTGCTAGTGATTAATTGTGGATTGGTAGAAATACTTGTGTTAAAGTTTGTGATTCCCGTAGCATGCACGTAAGGTGAACCGTTATGTGATGAAGTCGGAGCATGATTTATTTTTGGGATAATTAGATTTATGCCCCTAGTTGTGTCCCACTCATCTGTTTTACCCCTAATTCCCAAAAGTCACCGGTTCTGTCCAAGTCACTTTGATCCTCTTATGCTTTTGCCCTTTGACCGTTTGACCGTCAGTTTGAAAACTTCATAACTAATTCATACAAAATCAAAAAATGCAAATAAGATACCAAAATGTTCAGAAAAACATCACCTATATGTCAGTGTCACTTGCATTCATGAAAAAAGTGTTGGAAAGTGCACATCCGAGTTTTAGCTCTTTTGATACCACCATGAATAGTAAACTCTAAAAAATTCAAAAAAACCAAAAAAATATGGTGGCAAAGAATGACAAGTGTTCTAAGTGCTTGCCAAGTTTCATTAGGGAACGACATTCGTGGAAGTCGTGGCAAAAAAATAATCTATTTTGGAGTGCTGATTGTTTTTTTTTTTGCCGCGGCACCCACGAATGTTATTCCTTGATGAAACTTCGTAGTCACTTAAAACATTTCTCATTCTTTGCCACCAATTTTTTTTTGAATTTTTTTGAACTTTTTTAGATTTTACTATTCATGGTGGTAGCATAAGAGCTAAAACTCTGATGGGCACTTTCCAACACTTTTTTCATGAATGCAAATGACACTGACATATAGGTGATGTTTTTATGAACATTTTGGTATCTTATTTGCATTTTTCTGATTTAGTATGAATTAGTTATGAAGTTTTCAAACTGACGGTCAAACGGTCAAAGGGCAAAAGCATAAGAGGAGCAAAGTGATTTGGACAGAACCGGTGACTTTTGGGAAGTAGGGGTAAAACAGACGAGTGGGACACAACTAGGGGCATAAATCTAATTATCCCTTTATTTTTTGATTGCCATCCTTTGTGTGGAGGTCGGGATCGCGCGATGGTTAACTCCTACCAACCCTTCCCCTAGGAGCTTGCGTGAAGTACTTTGTTTCGATAACTAATAGACTTTTGCAATAAGTATGTTAGTTCTTTATGACTAATGTTGAGTCCATTGATTATACGCACACTCACCCTTCCACCATTGCTAGCCTCTCTAGTATCGCGCAACTTTCGCTGGTGCACTAAACCCACCATATATCCTTCCTCAAAACAGCCACCATACCTACCTATTATGGCATTTCCCTTGCCATTCCGAGATATATTGCCATGCAACTTCCACCGTTCCGTTTATTGTGACACACATCATCATTGTCATATTGTTCTGATATGCATTAGGCATTCATATAGAGTCATATTTTGTTCTAGTATTGAGTTGTAATTCTTGAGTTGTAAGTAAATAGAAGTCTGATGATCATCATTATTAGAGCATTGTCCCATGTGAGGAAAGGATGATGGAAGCTATGATTCCCTCACAAGTTGGGATGAGTCTCCGGACTTTAAAAGAGGCCAAAGAAGCCCAAATAAAAAAAAGAGGCCAAAGAAGCCCAAACAAAAAGAAAAAGAAAAAGAAAAAATGGGAGAAAAAGAGAGAAGGGACAATGTTACTATCCTTTTTCCACACTTGTGCTTCAAAGTAGCACCATGTTCTTCATGATAGAGAGTCTCCTATTTTGTCACTTTCATATACTAGTGGGAATTTTTCATTATATAACTTGGCTTGTATATTCCAATTATGGGCTTCCTAAAATTTCACTAGGTCTTCATGAGCAAGCGAGTTGGATGCACACCAACTTAGTTTCTTTTTGAGCTTTCATAAACTTATAGCTCTAGTGCATCCGTTGCATGGCAATCCCTACTCACTCGCATCGATATCAATTGATGGGCATCTCCATAGCCTATTAATTTGCCTAGTTGATGTGAGACTTTCTCCTTCTTTTTGTCTTCTCCACAACCAGCATATTCTATTCCACCCATAGTGATATATCCATGGCTCACGCTTATGTGTTGCGTGAAAGTTGAAAAAGTTTGAGAACATTAATGTATGAAATAATTCTTGGCTAACACCGGGGTTGTGCATGATGAAATACTTTGTGTGATGAAGATGGAGCTTAGCCAGACCATATGATTTTGTAGGGATAACTTTATTTGGCCATGTTATTTTGAGAAGACATGATTGCTTTATTAGTATGCTTGAAGTATTTTTTAGGAGAAGGACCGTAGGAGAGGCCCCTACTGTGTTTTCATATATAATGTAGGTGCTTACACAATTACATCATATTTACAATCATGCCAACCACCACACCGATAGCAGTGATCGGCCAGAGGTGGGAAACAGGACAGGTAGAGGATGTACTATAGAATCTACTTATTCAAAGATCAGCTATGAAAGAGGAGATGTGGGCAGAATGAGCCCTCTTGGTTCTGTGTTGTAGTAGGCCAAAGTCCTTCTTGAACCTCCGAAGCCAGGCGTCGATGGTAGGGTCCACCCTTCTAAAATGCTTGTTGTTCCTTTCCTTCCACAAGCTCCAAGCTGCCACGAGGAATGTGTCGAAGAAAAGGGGGCCGTCCCAGGTGTCTTTGGTGGTTTGCAACAGGTGCAGTCGACAATCGAACCCTAGCCAGGTGATACCAAGTTTTTGCCAGCAGCTTTCACTAAAAGGGCAAGTAAAGATCATATGATCCACCGTTTCTTCCTCTGGGCCCCCACACAGGAGACAACTATGATCATCACCTATGTCATAATGCCGGCGTTTTAGCATGTTGCGTGTGTTGAGCCTGTCAAGGAGTAAGAGCCACCCGAAGACTTTAATCCTCATGATGCAGTAAGAGCGCCATATGCATTTGAAGATAGGATGAATGATTGCATCTCTGAAAAAGTATTGATAGTATTCGGCTGGTTTATAATCCGTCTTGCCCCAAACATAGTACCAGACGTCATTAATGGTGGAGGTCGGGCTCATCTGGGATGAAACCATTTGGATGTCCCGCACCTCATTCAAAGCCTGGGGGGATAGTGGAAGGTGGAAGGCCTCAGCGAGTGTCATGCTGTCCAAGAAACCCTTTACGGACACGTCTTCATGCATGGCAAAGGAGAAAGCGTGGGGGTGTGAGGATTGTAATACATCATTGCCCCAGTGATCCTTCCAAAACAGCGTTGTCGTGCCCGACACCACCTGCACCTGTGATATACCATGGAAGATGGGGGTGAGCTTCAGGCTGTCGCGCCACCAAAACGAGCCAATCGGTGCCATTGCATGCGGTATCTTGTCCATGTAGTATGTGTTCCATAAAAGCTGCACCCATGGTATATCCATCTTGTTATAAAACTTGTGAAGAAATCAGGAGCAATGCGTCATTTTGCAGCTTAATGTTGATGACCCCGAGGCCTCCAAGATTTTTGGGTTTGTAGACCAATTCCCAAGCAGCTAAGGAGTTGCACTTGTCACCTTGTTTAGTTTTCTTGGTCCAAAGATATCTCCTCCTGATCTTGTCAAGCATCTCGGTCAGTTTAGGGGGGAACTTGAGCGTGCACATGGCATAGATGAGGAGAGAAGTAATGGTTGCATTATGCTAGGATAGTTTGCCTCCATAGGACATCATCGTGATAGTAGAGGTGAGGCGGCGTTCAGCACTACAAACAAGCGGCATGAGATCCAGGACGGTGGGTTTGGACGTACCGAGAGGCGAGCCGAGGTATGTGAATGGCATTGACCCAACCGAGCACTCGAACAAATTTGCGAAAATAGCAGCTGCATCCATAGAGAGGTTGATTGGGATGAGCGTGGATTTATGGAAATTAATCCGCAAGCCAATGGATGATGCATAATCGGTCAGGATCCCTTTGATGATGGTTGCTTGTTGTGTGCATGCCGGCATTACCAAAATCGTATCATCCGCGTATTGGACCACCAGATATTCTGTTTGCCCGGCACATGGGAAAGGCAGCTGGATTCGGCCTTGTCGGAAAGCAGCATTGATGGCGGCCATGAGGAGGTCAGCGGCTAACACAAAAATAAGGGGGGAAAGTGGATCCCCTTGGCGCACCCCGCTGCGACAATGGAACTGATGGCCAGGAACCCCGTTAAGCAGAATAGAGGATCGACCAGTGGAGAAGATGCTATCAATCCAGGATGGCCACTTGTCATTAAAACCCATGTGTTTCATGATGTTAAGCATGGGGGCGTGCTCAATTGTATTGAAGGCTTTGGCGAAATCTAGTTTCAGGAGGATAATTTCTCGCTTCGAAGTTTGACATTGATGAATATACTGAAAGGCCCATGCAAGACAGTCCTGGATCGTATGCCCCTTGATGAAGCCATATTGGTTCGTGTGGATAATTTGCAGGATGACGCGCTGCAACCGATTAGCAAGGAGCTTGGTGATCAGCTTTAGGCAGCAGTTTAGCAACGTGATCGGCCTATAATCATTCACAGTCTCAGGGGAGTTGTTTTTTGGGATTAGAGTAATGAGCCCATCGATTATACTTGGGAGGTCCAGGCTGCCTTCATGGAATTGGTCACACAAAGAATAGAAATCATGTTTGATGAGTGGCCAACACGCTTTGAGGAAGGCTCCGCTGAATCCGTCGGGACCAGGTGCACGATCAGCTGGCATTTCCTTAATCACCTCGTCAATTTCAGCATGTGTAAACGGAGTAGTAAGGTGGTCCAGGTTTGTGTGGCGCTGGATGATGTCTGGGAGGTTAAATTTCATTTCAGTCGGGCGAGAGGTGCCCAAGCCTTCAGTATAAGTTTGGAAGAGCAGAGCTTCTTTCCCAGCATGATCATCCACAGCTTCCCCCTCATCATTTCTGAAGCTCGCAATATTTTTATGTCTGAACCATTCAGTGGCAACAGCTTGGAAGAACTTTGTGTTTTCGTCTCCGAATTTGATCCAACGAATGGTCAACGTTTCTTCCAGTATTGGTTTTGATAGTTGAGAAGGTGCAGCAGATGTTTCTTGAGGATGGTGCGAAAATTCGTCTCAGGTATTGACAAGGGTCTATTGTTTTCGAGCTCATCAATTTGAGCCAAGATCTCATTACAGTTCGCGATGGCCACTGACAGGCAAGAGAGATTTTTACTCCAAAGTTTCAGAGCGTGCCGGAGTGCTTTGAATTTGCGGCAGAGAACTATCGCAGCATTAAGGGATCTGACTGGTCTGTTCCAAACCTCTTGAACTAGATCTGTGAAGCCAGGGTGCAGAATCCAGTGGGGTTCGAATCTAAAAAATTGCTGCGAGGTATAGAAGTTTGGACAAAAACCAGACAAGGGACATGGTCGGAGACAGGCTTACCTAGAGGTTTAACCATGGTGTTTGGCTAAGCATTAGTCCAGTGGAGCGAGGTAAAGAACCAATCTAATTGTTCAAGCAGGGGGTCTTGTTGCATGTTGCTCAAGGTGTAGGATCGGCCTTTTATGGGTAGTTCAATTAGTCTTTGCTTGCGGATAATATCATTAAACGTACACGTGTCATGAGGACAGCCCCCGGGCTTGTTACGGTTATCAGGTGCTTGAATATAGTTGAAATCACCGAGAAGGAGCCAGTCTGCGTGGAGGGAATGTCAATATCGTAAAGCCATTTTGTAAAGGCCACACATGCGTCACCCGAGCAAGGCCCATATACGTTGGCTAGAGACCACGATTGAGCAGATAAGGTACTCGTAAAATTAATAACCAAGGCAAACTCAGATGAATATATGACATTACCAGAGAAATCAGAGCTTTTCCAAATAGTAACCAAACCCCTTGAGAAGGGACAAAAGCAAATTTATCAAACAGCCGAGGACAACAAGTATTAATAAACGATAAATCAAAAGATGTCTTTTTAGTCTCCTGTAGGCAAATCACTGAACAACCACTAGAGCGAACCGCATTATTCAGGGCAAGTTGTTTGTCATTGGAATTCAAACCACGGATGTTCCAACAGAGCACATTCCAACTATGCAAAGGTGGCATGCAAAAGGATGGCTTTAGGCCCTATGGTCAGCAGACTCGCCCTCTGGCTCATGTGGAGAGGAGGTCGCTGTTGCAGCAGTTGTGGAGGGTGCAGCAGTGAGAATTTCTTCAGACAGTTCAGCAGGAGGGACCGTGCACCTGTTGATGTCAATCTCTTGCAGGACTTGGACTGGCGTGGGAGGTATAATCTCACCCTGGGAAGCCCGAGCGGAAGAGGAAGATCCAATTGAAGGCACCAGCCGAGGTTTAACCCGAGAGATAACAGGGCGGGTGTCAGTTATCTACTACGTTTTGAAGCCATTATATTTGTTGGAGCGGTTGCTGCGGCGCACCTCAGTAGTGTAGATGGGGGCAGGAGGACGGGTACGGCGCCCACGGGTGATCACCGGGCCAGATGGCATGGTGATAGCATTGAGAGCAGCGAGCCCAAGCGGGTCAGACTCCATTCTGACATGGTGATCTTCAGGCGAACTAGTAGTTGTCCCAGTGATTGTAAGTAGCAGATCAATGGTCGTAGGATTTGGCAGCGTGTTGTGCAGAGTTTCTTCTTGGATTTCTTCAATAACCACTGAGGAGGCAGAAGAAGGTGCATCGGGGCACTGAGAGAAACTGATCCCATTTGCATCAGAGGACACTATGACAACAATATCCATGTTATCAGGCCTAAGACCATAGCCAGCACTCCATGGGCCGATAGCAGCAATCATAGGGTTAGAGCGTGAAAAATATAAGTGTTGAGCTGCTGACGAGGAATTGGATCATTCAGAAGGAGGTTGACAAGATCAGACCCTTGAGCTGACAGTCCAAACTGAATGCCATGGTTGTGTAAAGCCATAGAGACAGTAACAGAGGTTGGAGTGGCAGGTTGCTGGTAGACAGGTGCATTCAGAGGGATCAAGATCATCGCAGTGTCATCAGAGCTTTCATCAAATGCATAAAAGGTGTCATTCCAGGCCTCCATTGCATTATTAGTCAGATTATCTTCAGGCACTAGTCCATGTTGGACAGTTAGTTCTTGTGCAGCTAGCCAGGCCTGATAATTCACCAGATGAGGAGGAATCGGCGGCAGTGGAGGTGTGGGGGGTGGAGGCCAGTCACCCCAAGCAGCATTGTTCTGGCCATTGCCCTGGTTTGCAACTCCAGCAGGTGGTGTGCCATTCTGAACCAGCCAATTATGCACCTGCTGCTGGTACAGTTGTTCGGCGGTGAGCTCGGGCCAAACTGTGGATGAGGGTTGCCGTCTGATGGGGGTGGTTCTTCACTGGGAGCAAGAACGTCGGGAATCAACCCGTTTCAGTCATTGCTATGCAGGATCGTAACTTGCCTTTCCAGCAATCTCGAGCACCACCCAATTGATAGACCACCAAACTCTTGGGAATCAGACGCAGGCGAATAACACGATCTTTGAGAAGAATGTACCTTCTGTCTTGACGCGGATTGTACCAACTGACCGGGGAGACATAACCACCCAAAGCTTTGGTGATGTAGTAGTCGGTCTGATAGTCATACGGAAATCCAAAAAACATTAACCGGACTTCAGGGCCAAAAGATGTGGTGTGGCGATTCAGGGCCTCATTATGGGGCACAAACGTGATGAGGAGATCCTCATCCTCGAGCTCCAGCGGGGTGGCCACCGCAGTATCACGCATAAAGGAATCCGCAAACCCAAAAAATGCCAATGCCGAAAGGATGATCAGAAGCTTCAGTTGTGAAGAGCTGGGATTCATGCAACAGACCTTCAACGGTGGCGTGGATGGCTGCGCGCCGATGCAGAGGAACATAGTGGCTAGCTTCGGCGATGGCGAGGAAGTCGTGGTTGAGCGGCGCAATGGGGCCTACCACCATACCGCTGCGCACCAGGCGGTCAGCCGGGCCAGACTCGACGACGAAGCCCGGGGGAAGGAAGGGCACCGGATTCAGCGAGTAGTTCGCCATGGGCACCAGGGAACACTATAAAAAATACACTCCCGTGATGATACGTGTTTGTCACAGTAGGTCACGTTTTCTGTCATGCATGTACATCCATGACAAATTTATGACAGAATCAAGATAGTCATCCCTGTGCTATCGTAGAAGTGTTCCATGACATTACCAAAATTATCATCACGGAAGTGTCCACTTCCATGACGGTAAATCGCGCGTCATAGAAGTGCTTTCATCAAGGGTGACCGAGACGTGGCATCCACCGTAACGGAACCCCGTTAAGCTATCGGGTCCGGTTTTGGATCCGATAACTCGTTAACAGCCCCGACTAATGGGGATTTTCCACGTGTAAAATCATCATTGGCTGGAGGAAACACGTGTCAGCTCACCGTTGGGACAGACGTCATCCACTCATTGGACCCAAAGCGCCTATGATACGTCGACACGTGGCACGGCCCAACAGAGGCCCATTCCTGTGAAAAGGCCGGCCCGTTTGACTTGGTCAAAAGGTGGCGGGCCGGCCCACGGCAAGCCTATTAACGGCCTATTCGCATATAGCCCATTTACAGCCCGCTAACCCAGGGCCCATTTACGGCCTATCTGAATTAGGCCCAGTAGCGTCATCTGGGCCGTCCAATATAATTCCAGCCCGTTTTAACTTCCGGCCCATGTATGGCCCATGACATCTTTTGGCCCATATGAGGCCCTAGTAACCCTCGGCCCATTAACAGCCCGTGGTAAAACTGGCCCGTAATGAACACTGTATCACTTTATACCTATTGACGGCCCATTATTCCGTTGGGCCGTTTCCAGCCCATGTTATCTTTCGGCCTTCTTAGGGCCCATTTATTCTTGGGCTCATTTCCAGCATTCGTTTACTTTCGACCCGTTACTGTCATTTTCTGCTTGTGGGCCAAATACAGCCCGTGGTTACAGTCGGCCCGTTTGTGGCCCGTTAATACGTTGGGCCGTTTTCATAGCGTCGTCAAATACGGCCTATTAACGACGGCCCGTTATGGTCGGCCCATGAACGGACGATTTCAACTCTAGCCCATTTATGGCCATAATGTGGTCTGTTATTGGCCCATGTTTGGCCAACCGATCATACAGCCCGTAGAAGGCCCATTGATGAAATGGCCCGTAGAAGGCCCATTGTGTCTACGCCCCGTAGAAGGCCCATTGTGTCTACGCCCCGTAGAAGGCCCATTGTTTCCACGGCCCGTAGAAGGCCCATTGTTTCTACGGCCCGTAGGAGGCCCATGTTAACTACAGTAAATATGTAGCCCATTGTTAATGTGGCCTAGTTTTAAAAAATAGGTTATTCCGGCCACTAGCAAACCGCGGAAAAAGAACTGCACTGACTACAAGAAAACAAATAAACAAGACAACGGAAATAAATAAGCAAGTAACTTACGCTAGGCTATCACGGCTATTACACATATTACATCCACTGGGCATCAAAGTTCGCCACAAATGCAAATGTAGGGAACAAAGCAGCATATAAACGCCGCAGCAAAACAAGTCCAGAACTGAAACCACTTCAGAAGGTCTCAACAAACAATATCCTGGGTACCCATAATGCTGGCAAGATGCTTAGCAAGCTTATTAACTTTCTCTTGTTTGGCGCTTAAATCCTCCAGCACTTGCTGTTGCACCAGAAAGTATGCATCTGAATTCTGCAGGGACTTCCTCAGTCCTTCGGCTTCCTGTCGCATAACATCTGATCGATGTCTTTCAACTTGAAGTTGAGACTCAAGAAGCCGAACTGATTCAGGCAGCGAGTATGAAGAGCTGGTGCCAGCAGTAGTAGCCAGTAACTCGAACACTACATCAAGACAGGACTTTGGGGTTGTCTCAGTGTCTTGAATATAGTTTTTATCAGCTTTCTTGGAGAACAACAGGGATGTCCCACTATCTTCAACCTAATCTGCATTACTTCCTTTACCATTGCATAACGGGGTACTCTTCTCCAATATTTTAGTTGTGTTCTAAAGGAGAAACAAACAAACACATCACAGGTTTACAATGTAGTATATGAAACTCATTTTGGTAAACCAGTTCAGTAGTAAGGTGGACACGATAACAGCATGAAACAAACATATATCTATGTAGTATGCTCACTGTATGGTCTATATCATTCTACTTTATGTTGCCAAATCAAGATAGATATAGTTCGAATCATATCTATTTAAGACAAAGCAGCATAGACAGAATATAAGTGTGGGAAACTACACAGCAATAACAACACTTGTAATGTGCATGGCATGAGAACATAACTGTTTATTCAATTGAAACTGAAATCAACATAGAGCAAGTTACAACAGCAAACACGTTAAAGAAACAGGTTTAAAACATACCTGTTGCGCCATTGGAGTTTCAATTGCATCCTTCAAATTTGAAATTAGTTGGTATGAGTAAATACAGTGATGCAAGAGCAAAGTAGTATGAACCATAGCTATGGAACCTGACCTGAGAACAATTCTTCTTCTGCTTTAAGCGTTGACTTGGGGTTCGGAGTGGTGGTCCTCGTGCTTTGGGCACTGCAGTTGCCTTACTAACTGCTCGTGTTTGGGTGCTCTGTGGTGGAGACGGTGTTGTGTCAACGGGAACTGGGTTACTATCTGCTGGGGTTGGGGTTAGAAGGGGTGTAGCTGGTTCTTTGTCCAACTTGGTAGGGCTACAATCTGCGTGAGTCTGGATTATGTGTGGTGGGGCTGGTTCTTGGGCAAGTACAACCGTGGTTCTATCTCCATCGACAGGTAGCACGATCTTTTCTGAAGACCATGTTTTTACTCCCACACATACTGCCATCACCCCCTCCAATTGAAATGGCTGATAAACAAGAAAAGTAATTGAATGTACAGACATTGTAAGATAGACAGGTGCAATGGATAGTAGGGAAGAAAACAGGGCATGAAATAATTCACATTTATGTTGTCTAACCAAACAGAATAGCAGGACATAATTTCAAATATATGATGGCTAATTAAACAGGATAGCATGACACAATTTCACATGTATGATGGCTAACTAAACAGGATAGAATGACATACTTCAAAATATGATGACTATGTAAACAGGATGACATGATATAACTATACGATGTGTCTATTAAAGTGGTTGGCATGCCATAAATCACAAACATGTCGTCGATGGAAACATGATGGCATGATATAATTCACAGATAGAATGACATAATTCAAAATATGATGACTATGTGAACAGGATGAGATGATATAACTATATTATGTCTTTAGAAAATGCGTTGGCATGCGTTGGCATGCCATAATTCAGATACATGCTGTCTATGTAAACATCATGGCATGATATAATTCAAATATATTATATATATATATATATACTAAGGAAGTGAGCAGAGGGCAATCGCATATATGATGTGTCAACTAAGGAGATGGCATTCAATATCGTGTATATGATGTAAAAACTAAACATTGCAATACAACATATGCATGATATGAGTAATATAACCCTGCCAAGCTTGAGCATACACCTCAGGGGGATAATAGGACTGGTCATCTGCCTCTGAATCCTCCTCTGAAGAGCTATCTGTAACCAGCAACATATCTGCTTCACCAGGTAGCATTGTCTGCTCTGAAGACCTTGTTTTCACTCCAGATTTCTCCATCACCAATTCAAATGGCTGATGCACAGGAAGAGCAGTTAAATATACAAACATTGTCGACAAAAGCAATGAGAAATACAAAAAAAGGACGGCATGATATAATTCACATATATGGCGCTTGGATAAACAACATGACATTGCATAATTCACATATATAATGCCTTGCAACAAGATAGCATTGCATAATTCACATATATAATGTCTTGCAAAAAGATGGCATTGCATAATTCACATATATGGTAATAAGACACTAAACAGGTGGCATTCACACAAATCATGTCTAAACTAAGCAAATGACATAGCAATGCAAGATACCATACGCACGATATGAGCAACATAACCCTGCCAAGTTAGAGCATGCACCTCGGGGGGGAATAGGACTGGTCATCTGTCTCTGAATCCTCCTCTGGGGAGCTATCCATAACCAGCGAGATATGTGCTTCGTCAGATAGCATAGTCTGCTCTGAAGACCTTGTTTTCACTCTAGAATTTTCCATCACCGTGTCAAATGGCTGATGCACACGAAGAGTAGTTGAATGTACTAACATTGTTGACAAATGTAATACGTAACGAAAAAAGGATGGCCTGATATAATTCACATATAAGATGACTGGCTAAGCAGGATGGCATTGCAAAATTCACATATATGATGCCTGGCTAAACAAGATGGCATTGAATAATTCACATAAACGATGACTAAACTAAACAGATGGCATTCACACAAAGCATGTCTAAACTAAGCAGTTGACATATTTGATGTATAAAGTAAGCAATGCAAGGCACCATATGCATGATATAACCAACATCAGCATGCCAAGTTAGAGCGAAGACCTCATGGGGTAAATAGGAGTGGTCTTCTGCTTCTGAATCCCCCTCAGAACAGTTATCTTCCTCTTGATTACGATCCGAAATGGGTGGAGGGGGCTACCTTTGCGCCCACCATGGAGTGACGTCTGCATGAAATTTTATTGCCACGCAAGGCTCGTCTCTTTTGCTCTACATGTTCAGTTCCATTATGTACAATAACTGACATGCATAGGAATAAAACATAGCGAGATTATGTAAGGAGTGCATGCACAAATCCAGAGTGATGGTGGCAAACTGTGGATAGACCCAAAACCAATGATAGCAGGCAGATAATACCTTTAGTTAAAAAATACAGATAATGGCTCCTTTAATGTTTGTTTGCACCCAACATGAAACTCATAGTAGACACCCGAGATTAACCAGATAGTAGACAGATAGTACTGATTGCTGCCCCAATATGTACCCCAAAACCATTTAGAAACTCAAGTTTCAGCATAAGTTTGGACCTGAGTTGGAGTTTAATAGGTGAACACAACGATAAAGTAGCATGTCATCATATTAAGCGATGCATAACGTCAGCAGACACGGAAGAGTGCGACCTCTCTTGCGGACCCGTGTAGTCCTCAAGGTCATCTGCTCAGTTGATGATGGTAATGCTGTTCTCGTGGCTGCCGGCGGCGGGGAAGAAGATCGGAGGCGGCGAAAGACAGTATGGAGAGCGGATCCCTGCTGTGGTGAACCCTTCCATCGTTGGAGCAGCTGAGCTGGGGTGGAACACAGCACCGCAGGAGCAGGACAAACCACACAAGGTTTTGTTTGACACATATCTGTAACAGAAGTAATTGTGTAAGGGCTTGTTTGAATTTGAGGATTCTAACAATGCAGGGATAGGAAATAGACAGGAATAGGATAGGAATGCACGTGCAAAACAGAGAATTTAAAAACACAAGATTTCTGCCAATCTGGGTGTTTGGTTCGCAAGAATTGGAAGATCACAGGATGCAAAGAAGCATGGTGAGATTAAGTCAAACCACAAGAATTGTACAACCTCTTTGGCGAAGCCATGTCGATCTCAGCGTGATTGGGTTGGCCGGTGAGGATGCTCCGGCTGACTTGGCTGTCGGAGGAGGGGAAGAAGATCTTAGGCGTCTGGAGATGGAGCCCGAGGTACTGCTCCGCTGTGATGGAGGGTTTCGTCGTTGGAGCAGCTCCAGTGAGTTGTACGACACCGAGGCTGAAGCGGGACAAGAGAGACAACGTTAACCTGAGTGTAATTCTAATAGCAACTCCAATAGATGACGTAAAATACATAACCACAAACTGCTAGATGTATACATCAGCCGCTCATCTATGAACTTAACTGTCGAAACTGAATTTAACTGTCAAAACTGAACTTAACTGTCGAAACTGAATTTTGCTGTCGAAACTGAATTTTACTGTTGAAACTGAACGCACTAGAGGTGAGGCTACGTGTCAGTCGACTGACTTTTTCATCTCTGGTCAGTCGATTTTGCAGCCGTTGGATACGAAATCAAGGGCCTGTAGTTCATCTTCAACCTCTACCCCCCTGAGCCGCCAGCCACCACCGGCCAAACAACCGCCCCCCGCCGCCCGCGGTCGGCGGTGCGCCGCCCCGCCCACCCCGAAAACACTCCCCACCGCCGGTCCGCCGCCGCCCCGGCCATCCCTCCAGGCCCCCTCCCCCGTGCCGAGCTTTTTCTTCGGTGATCCCCACGCCACCGCCCCACCACCGTCAGCGACCACCGCCCCCACCCTGAACCCTAAGATAGATAGTGGGGTACTTCTCCAGCGAGCCCC
>NC_057805.1:371674976-371831197 GCF_018294505.1 Triticum aestivum
GCTGCGGCTGGTTCTTCCTTAACTCCGGCGAGCCCCCCCACCCCCTGAAAATCGACTGACCCAAAAGTCGATTCAGTGGACTGAAGTGTAGCTAAATCGGAGCAGCATCGCAAGCAAGAGCAAGAGCGAGAGCAGCAGCGCGAGCAAGAGCAAGAGCAGACCAGGTAGGGGACCGAGAGCAAGAGCAGAGCAGCAGCGCGAGCGAGAGATAAAGCAGCAGTAGCTCCTACTGATGTGGACGTCGCCGCCGAGGGAGCGACGCCGTGGAGGAAGTGGCCGGCGACGCCGCGGTGGATCGAGCCGCGCCGTGTCGGCTCCGGAACGAGCGCCGGCAGCACCGTGAGATCGAATCAAGAAGAAAATGCAGCAATTAGTGTACAACCTCTTTGGTGGCGCCGATTAGGCCGCAGCTTCATCCAAGGAAACGGTGATGCTGATGCTCTTCCGGTGATGCAGGTGAAGACAGCGGTGTGGGAATGGAGGTGGCGCGAAAGACGAGGGGAACATCGGGGCAGCTCCTTGGAGGTGGAGGACGGGGTGGCTGAACCGGCGGGATGACCAGATCGACGACGGATCCTCATCCGGTATACGGTGGATGAGGGACGTCGAGGTGTTGCCGTGGACGACGTCGTCGGGGAAGAGGCTCCGGCTGGGTGGCGGACGGAGGAGTGTGTGGGGCTTCGCGGGTTTTGCCGGCCTCGGTGTACGAATGGGTGGGCGGATGGGATGGGAGTGGGGAACCATGGCTTAGGGATGCGCTTGTCCGAAATGTGGGGTAAGTTACGAAAGTACCCCCACCGATTTGAGGCGGTTCTTTCGGTTCAGGGGTATCACGGGCATTTCGCGTGTCGGGATTTCACAGGAGGTGGGAGTTTTTGCGCGCGTTGTAATTTTGGAATAGCAAGGCGCAGGTTGAGATGGAGGGAGTTGTCGGAGCACAACGAGACAAAGATATATCTTAAATATTTCGGGCTAACAAGGCGCGGGTTGAAATTTCCGGACAAGCCTAACGTGTACTGTACCAAATCAATTCGCACTACAAATGTCATTCAAAACTTTGAATTCATGTTATGTTCAATTAAAATATTTCGCTACGTGTATAATGCATGCAACCTAGTACTCAAATGAACGTTTTAGTGCATTCCAAACGTATATACTACCGCTTCAATATGAACTAAATTTGAATTCGTTTCTCTATTTGAATAAGATCTACAATAACGATCGTTGTGAAGTCAAAGCGTTTGAATTCGTTTCTCTGTTTTAATAAGATCTACAATCGTCATTATTGTCAAGTTAAACCATCATTTGTGTATTATCTTCACAGCACACCACATGATTAGTCTCGAGATACATATGAACTATGTGTACTATATGAACTCAAACTCGATTTTTTGAATCCACTTTATGTTGATTTCAAATCATAGTACATTTCAAGCTCTAGCTGGATCTTCACAAACTAAACCATGTCTCATATGTATAATGTGTTTATCTCATTATGTATGGTGCCCCGCCCCCTAAGCCTACAAGTATTTAGATGTGACTTGCAAACACCACAAATTCAAATAAAATGTGAGAATGTTCGATATATAGTATTGTTTAGATTGTTCGATATTTAGCTGTAAGCTGCAAACGCCACACATTATCACAAATTCAAATAAAAATGTGAGATTGTTCGATGTATAGTATGGTTTAGATTGTTCGACATTTAGCTGTGAGTTGCAAACGCCATGCATTATCACATTATGGTAACATGTGCAAAACCATAACACGCGTATCACCGCTATATTCATGCATGCATATGTTTAAAACACTATGATCTCCTATTCAAATATATGAATCCACTTTCATATCAAATTATGATCTTTGTTAGTCTCTTACGCCCACACAATCCTCTAACCTTTGTAACTACCACTAACTCTCTCTCGTGCATGCACACGCCCTCCTCGCCCTCCCCCTCCCTCAGCATTCTATCCATCGTGCACATTCATTTTTTTCTTCTTTAGGTCGTACTCCCACAGTCTCCACAACTCCTTTCTGACACACACTGATCGATAAAGCTCTCCAGCGATGTCTGCCTACAACATACACACGCACCTTCAATCTCCTCCTTTATGTGTCCTTGCCTCGTGTCTCTCATACGGTCCCACTCACGTGTAAACTCTCGCCCCTCTTTTCATCGATCTCACAACCGCACACTCCTCCCCCTATCTAGCTAGTAGCTGGGCCTCTCGCACCACCTCCTAGCTCCATTCTCTCTGTCTATCCGTCTCGCCGGGCCTTATTTGCCTCTAACAAATGGACGTACACCGACCGATCTCCCGCTATACATATAGCTAGCTAGGTCCTTATAACTCATTTTTCACCACACGTCGATCGATCTACCTCATTAGTTATGTCTCTCCCTTCCTCCGACAAACAACAATTGATCTACCGATCTAGTTAGGTTTGCTTACCAAACACATGGTTCCCCTTCATCATCCATGGATGTGTCCCGACAGATCTATCACGCACAGGCACACACAGAAACACATCCCCACTCTTATTGATAATATTGCAGTTCCACCCTCAGTTTGTCTAGTAGGCCTCTCCCGCCATCTTCGAGAAGCAACTCCATCACCCATCCTGCACTCTACCCCTCTCCCTCTCTCTCTCTCTCTCTCTCTCTGTCCCATCCTATTTCCCGTCCTTCAGTTATGTATGGATGTCGACCGATCTCCCTCAAGACATAGCTGGGTCTCTCCTTCTCAACACATATACGAGTCGTTCTACCTCTATAGTTAGGCCTCTGCCTACCCCTCCCCCCACCCCCTCGCACACACACACACACACCGATACATCGAGCGCTCTAGTCATGTCTTCCTGCCACACACAAACTTGACCTGTGCCCTCTGACATTCCGGTAGCTAGGTCAGTCGCCCGATATCTTTGACTTGCACACACACACAATTTCGATGGCTCTCTTCATCGATCTCGCACCCACCCACTTGATCCTCTCTTCGACTCTATCGATATCTATGACCCATCCCTCTCTTCTCGTGGATCGCCCGACCCTCTATATATGATATGGATAGGCCTCCATTTCACACACATTGCATGCAAAATTTTGTTTGAGATGTCATCGACACATATTCCCACAAATACATTCACGAAATCAACCTCCCCCCCCCCCAAAACAAAAAACACTCACGAATGCACAAGCCATTTGTCTAGGTTTGTATCTCTCACACACACCCACGTAGGTGGGGGACGTGCACGAAGAGAAGAGGTGCACGCACGGCGCACGTACTCCCGTCTCTTTCCCAACCACACCCGCGCGGGTACACGGTGGAGCTCATTTCTGTACGAAAAGGCAGCCCACGTGGTAACTTGACACGTGTATTGGTTGTCCACTAGATGGAGGGAGGATCGTCTACCACGGGTGAACAAACAAATTGCGACTTGACGCGTTATGTTAAAAAAGAGGCAAACCATGTGGGGCCTACCTTAGAGGCAAGGCTCTATACACTGGAGTACTTTTGATGTGTCCCGTCAACTCGCAGAACGAGGAGAAGCTTGCTTAGTACGCCGTCTCCCCTGCCCACGGGCGCGGTGGCTCGCAGGATGAGGTGAAGCTTGCTTACTACGCCTTACGCCCGCTCCCTCGCCCACGCACGTGGTGGCTCGCAGGACGAGGAGAAAATTTTACTAGTACTCCCTCCATTTACTCCTCGTCCCTACCTTGGTTAGAGAGATTATCATATTGTTTGGAACATATGTCCTTTAGTAGATTTCAATATGAACTACTAGTACATACTCCAAACACTGATGTATATAGACATATTTTAGAGTGTAGATTCACTCATTTTGCTCCGTATGTAGTCCATATTGAAACGGACGTAATAGTACGAACTCTCCCTCGCCCCTCGCCACATGGTGGACGTGCAGCAATTCATTCGGTCTCATATAGCCAGAATGATATATACTGCAGTACCATTATTGCTCGACTTCCCGAAGAGGCGAAGAGCCAATCGCAAGGTTAATAGTTTGGAGATGCCAAGCGCAAGGTTTATAGGAGAACAAGTAGTAGGTGTTGTGTCATTTATAAATAAAGCTTTTTTTCTTCAGTGGCACGTACGCAATATAAATAGGTTCATATGGAGAGAAAAGGAAACTGCTCCACTATATACATAGGCAGGACGAGCCTACACGGTTGCTTGCTGGGGTTGCTCTCTTCAGTTTTCACACTCTCTCGCACAAAACCACTGTGGCCACATCTCTAACGTCCCGACGGATCACGTCCGCCGGGGGAAGGGGTGGATGCTTAGTGTAGATGCGGTCGCCGTCGCCGACGGTGAAAACCCACTGTCAGCACGTCCCGATCAGGGGTCCCCGCCATTCTCTCTCACAAAGCCGGTGAGGTTGCCTTCGTCCATTGCTCACTGCCGCGACGTGGGTAGTTGTCTCCTCCCGCCGCCCTCCTCTAGGTTGAGCTACGTCCCGACATCCCTCAGGTACAACTCCCTTTACCGCCGGCTTGCACCACTGCTCGAGCTGCCCACATCACTCCATGTGGATATTTCTCTACTTCTTTGCCCCGCACATACCTCTACTGGCTTCTACGTACTGTATTTGTGATGAGTTTATGTCTCATCAACTAGTCCCAGTAATCTTATTCTAATCACGCTTCTTCAATTTCTTTGCCACAGGGATGCTCATCTTGATTTTGGTGAAACTGCACAAAATGATCCGATGGACGAAGGGTTGCAAACTTCATTTCTTAGGAAGCGCCAACGCTGCTAGCAAAGTAAAGCCTGGTTAGGGTTTACGGTTCAAGGGCTAGGGACTGCATGGATCATTTTTTTCTTTAGCTGTCTCTGTTTCAATGGCTAGGGACTGCATGAGTAGTAGTAGTGTTGTACGCCTTACGCCCCGCTCCCTCGCCCACGCGCGCGGTGGCTCGCAGGATGAGGAGAAAATTTTACTACTCCCTCCGTTTACTCCTCGTCCCTACTACCTTGGTTAGAGAGATTATCATATTGTTTGGAATATATATGTCCTTTAGTAGATTTCAATATGAACTACTAGTACATACTCCAAACACTGATGTATATAGACGTATTTTAGAGTGTATATTCACTAATTTTGCTCCGTATGTAGCATAAAGTTGAGACACTTATTTTGGAACGGAGGGAGTACATATTTGCTATGATCTGTCAATCATTGAGATGCAATAGCATGCATGTTAGTCTCCTTTGTATTTGATGAAATGTTGCAACGGGCAACCTTGGACGCAAGATACATATAACAGAAGCTGGAAGCTTCATAGCATTGTACTATTTCACTGATAAATTACAGTACGTACTATACAAGTACTTCCTCCGTTCCTAAATATAAGTCTTTGTAGAGATTTCACCATGAACCACATACGGATGTATATAGATGCATTTTAAGTGTAGATTCATTCATTTTGTTCCGTATGTAGTCCACCTAGTGGAATCTCTACAAAGACTTATATTTAGGAACAGAGGGAGTACTATGTAAAGAGTTAGGTGTCGCACGGTGTCCAGAAAATATGGTGATAGTGTGAGGTGGGCCATGTAATCACTGAGCCTGCGTGTTTTCACTGCTCTTGCACTCCTCCGCCGTAAGAATGGAGAAAATTGTAATCTAGTAGTACCTCCTTTCTTCGAAAGCGTGGGACATCCAGCAGTCCTACCACCTCAGTAATAATGACCAATGAGCCGTCAAATCACATAGACCCAGCAGTAAGTTGGACGGACGAAGCAACCATCACTCTTGAATCTGCTTCTCCCTTCAACGCAGGCGCCAGTGAGAGGTCGCGTCCGCTCTGCCCGGGCATGAATGCGGCACCGATTCTTTGGAGCAGCGCTGACCGTTTCGGGCGCGAAGCGCGCGCGGGCGATGGAGGGGCTTTGGGTGGGCCAGGCTGATTAGGAGCGGGCGTGGCAACTGTCCGCCTGTCCCTACCGGACGCCCGGAAATGAGAGGATGTACCGACTCTCGCGGCTAAAATTGTACACTACACACCATCTCTCTGTAGGAGTAGGTCGATCTGTCGCTCTCTCTAACACACACGTGCTATTAAACACACACACGCACACGCACACGCACACATAGGTTCATAGAATAGGAAAATCGTGTGAGTGCGAAGCCACAGGAAGTGAGATACAAATGGAGTACGTACAAGAAGAGAGGAGGTGACGAATATTCCATCAAACCTAGACTGAGGAGTAGTACTCCCTCCGTCTAGGTGTTAAGTCATCCTACGGAAATCAGATATTCCCAAAATGTTTAGGCGTCGTCCATTAACTTCGCATCTCAATCCCCTCCTGGCCTCATTGCTAGCGAGTGTTGTTACTTAGGGAGCGTTTGGATCCTTAGCAAGAACAGCTTATAGCATAGCCGGGCAAGATTAGGCATTTGGAACTGTTAAAATATGTTAGCTTTTGTGTGCCAGCTAGCTTGGGTGGGCTAGAAAAACCTTGCTAGCTCAGGAGAGCCAGATTGGCTCGCTTCCGACGGCAAACTTCGCGTAGTAGTAACATAGACTAGTAACATATGCATGTTGTACTAGTCCAAGTTACTCACCACTATGACCAGCCTAAGCAATGTAACCAAACTCTCCTTAATTACTCTGCCTTTTTATCTCCCCCGGAAACCCAATGCATGGAGCGCAACTACGCGTTGATCAGTCAAGAAATCAAAGTTGGCTTGCATGCGAGTTAATACGTGGCCCTGCATGGTAGCTAAAATGACATCTCTTAGTTGTTTGGATTAATTGTTACGTTTAGAGATAGAAATCAGGGCTTTGATTGGAGGAATGACCGGTCAAGTTTCTCCTTCTCCTCCAATCTGCTTGCACCTTGGTCCCGCTGCACCTTCTAATGTGACTTATTACACCTAGACGGAGGGAGTCATACGAGATACGGTGGCACACCGACTTAGGTCGAATACAAGTGCCCAAAATTGTGTGCATGTTATAATAAGGATTCACTCAAAATAGTACGTGAGTGAACAGAGGGATCAATTGGACAGTGTTCCCGAGCAGTAGCGAGACGTGTGAGGTAAGATACACCGCTGGCGCTTTTAATTTGTCTTATTAATTTGTTTGTTTCACCCTCTGACTGGTGGGACCCAACGTACTACGTGGAGAGAGGTAAGGTGACTAAGGCTGCATTATTTCTGCACCACTGTGGATAGTCTTACCACCAAAGCCACATGACACGGTTATGATTTAAATCCCAATGACTCCCACACACACACAAAAACACGGCATGCTTGTCACATGAATGCAGGAATGTATAAAAGGTTATTTTCCTCTCGTTGAACATAACGGGAGGGTTGTGTAGCTGGTTAGCCTGTTCGCTCATCAAACTTGAGGTCTCGGGTTCGATAACTACACTTGAGCATAATTCATGCCAGGAGGATTCTTTGACTGGTCAAAATGGATGGATACGGAGCTATACGATCTCGTAGTGACCGTATAATCACCTCATCACGTATAAGCTGCAGCCTCAACGCTTGTTTTCTAGGGTTTGCACTCTTCACACTCTCTCCAGTATATATATACACGCTGGAGCCTCAGTGCTTGTAGTTGCTCTCTTCACACTTCTCACCCTCTCCAGATCTAAACAAGACTTCGTTGGCCTCTCTCTCTCCCCTCACTGCTGGTCTGCTTATAGTTGCTCTCTTCACACTCTCTCACCCTCTCCAGATCTAAACAAGACTTCGCTGGCCTCTCTCTCTTCCCTCATTGCTGGTCAAAGAGCCGGCAGGATCCGTCCGCCGGGAAGGGAAGGAGGCTTAACGATGTCGCCATCGGCGAGGGAGGGAATCCACTACCGATGCAGCTGTTCACTTTCACCCAATGGTGGCGCGGGAGGGCCTCCGACCCCTTCTTCTTTGCTGCCATACATAGTGTGGGTCGAACAGCCTCCGGTCGCCCACCGAACCACACCCCAAGAACCTTAAGGTATAATTTACTTATTCCACATGCATTGCTCTAGCTGCATGTGGGCTTTTTCCGCTTCTGCACTCGAATCTAGGTGTTGGATCAAACAGGAAAGTAGTGGGGAAAGTTGTATACCATGAATCTAGGACGTGGTTCAAAGAGGAAAGGAATGGGGGAAAGTAGTGGGAAAAGTTTTATAGCATGAATCTAGGACGTGGTTCAAAAAGGAAAGGAAGGGGGAAAGTAGTGGGGAAAGTTGTATCGCATGAATCTAAGACGTGGCTCAAAGAGGACAGGAATGGGGGAAAGTAGTGGGGAAAGTTGTATAGCATAAATCTAGGACGTGGTTCACAGAGGAAAGGAAGTGGGGAAAGTACTAGTATAGACTGGCTATCCAGCACCTATGTTGGTCGAAAAGGGAAAACAATGACAAACGCAGTACGCACATCTGTAACGAACTGATCTTTTGTTTTGGGGGACAAGGCTGTAGAGTTTGAGCAGGACTAGATTTGCTGCGCTCACATAGGGAAAGGTGTCTAAAGATAACAAAACTGGGACCAACACAAATATGCTCCTTGGTTGTTTGTTCTTTGTTGCAACAGACTGTGCATCACCCCAGTACATCGGTAGATGCACATGGTGCTGGTGCGTCCACTGTCCCGTGCAACTCTTTAGATGTTGTTAATCTAAGGCCCTGTTTGGTTAAAAAGTCCCTAGTCCCTACCTGCTTGGTTCCAGGGACTAAACATGGACTAGAGGTTATTAAATGACATGCTAAAAGACCATGTTACCCCTAGTAGTGAACTAATAGAGACAAGGTGCGATGCGTGGCAGGGGCAACTGTTGGAAAAAAGTCCCAAAAAGACTCTCCCTCAGGGTCTTCTTTCTTTAGTCCCAAATGCCCACTTTTAGTCCCTAAAAGTCCCTCTTGTTTGGTTTAGATGGGACTGACATGGAGTTTTTTTAGTCCCTCCACCAAAATGTCCCTGTAAACAAACACCCTCTAATAATGCCGCTAGAAAATTGATGCAATGCCACAGTTAAAAGCAAATTACATGTTTAATGAATTTTATTGTTAATATAATCTCTCTATTAATATTAATCAATGCCACCGTTTGAGAAATGCTACTGTCTTGCTTTCTTTCCCATTTAGATAAGGTAGATGCTTCTTTTTGTTGGCTTCTGTGTCATCCACCATTATTGACTACTAGTTGTTTCCTTTGCACCTCTGTGTAAACAGGGTTATCTACTTCACCTCGTTGCCATTGTGACCTTTTGTTGCACTGCACAAAACACTTTTGTTTTAAGAGTATTTTGTGCAGTTCAACCAAAATGTCACACCGACAACGTTGCTTGATTGCTTGATCTTAGTGGAACTGCACAAGAGGAGATCTTACTTCCTATCCGTGTTGGCAAATTTGGTTCAGATCTTCTTCTTGTGAGTTGTTTGAATTCCGCGTCATGAGAGGTCAGTACTAGCCTTCTTTCACATGATTCTGCAGTGTGCTTTCATATGTTGTGCTACTTGTACGGTAATGTTGCTTGATTTTAGTGAACTGCACAAATGGAGACAAGACTTCCAATCTGTATGTGCACTGTAATATCCCATTGAGGTAAGATAAGGGTATTTCACAACTCTTGGCCTGTATTTTGCCACTTTCATCAGAAAATTAATGTCATTGTTTAGTGCTATACTTGTGCAACCTAATTGACATGCCAAATCTTACATTGAAGGCGAAGCTTGTCTGTATTGAACCAAGTGATGAAGGGGAAGAACAAGCGGAAGAAAAACAAAAATCAACTCCTGGTGCTATAATGAAGCACTGGAACTGTGATGACACAAGTAATGATATAGTTTTGCATCTTAATTTATTGCTATGGCTGGAACGAGCAATTGTTTTGCCACTGATTTGATGCCACTCTTAATGTAATACGTAATTATCTCTACTTGTGCAAACAGGGATCTCCTTTGAAGACACCATATATTTTAGTGGAACTGCACAAGAAGATGTTGGAAACATTAATCTAATCGAGGAGTATATAGTAAGCATGGCCACCACAATATATAGCAACAGATGGTTCCGGACAAGTGCTTCATCTGTATGCTCTACACAATAAGCCTCCTGACAAAGGTTGGTACTGGCCCACTGATTTCATCCATATGATTGAGCTTTGTCATCTCTATTGGTGTTGTGCTACTGTTTAGATGCTGTCATCAAAAAGTGGTATTGTCCTTGAGAAGTGCTTCATCTGTGCTGTTTTAAATATTTCCTTTCCTTTTTTTCGAGCAAACAGGGATGCTAGCATTTAGTTATCCTCTTGTCTTTGCATAACAGGATCATCCTCCTCTAAAGAAGAATATGGAGTACGTGAAGTGACTAGTTCCGATTATGCCAGGATGAAGAAGCCATGTCTATCTTCTCATCAGAAGGAGCAGTTGAAGGATGGTTACATTACCCCCCACAAGACCAAACTAACTTCAGCTCAGAAGGACTGACAAATCTCCGTTTTCTTGTTGTGATGCGCGAGTACAATGTTGTTCTAGGATTCTTTCCGGTGAGTTCCATTTTTGTAAAAGTGTGCTCTACATGGACCATGTAGGTGCCTGTTTAAACTGTCAATTCATAGTACAGTTTGCTTTATACTAATCACTTTTTTGTATTTGTGCAAACAGGGGTGCTCAGCTTGATTTCAATGGGAACTGCACAAAATGTTCATGAATACATCGAATCATTCATTTCCACCACAAGAAAGGAGGTGCCGATAAGTTCAAGGCGTTGCAACATATAAGGGTGAAATCATACAAGCTACGCGCGAATTTGGTTGATTTTGGTGGAACTGCACAAAAAGAACAGGTGGTTTATTTAGCACGAGGTGCCATGTCAATGTCCGGACTGTTGGCAAACCCTGCCCATTCCACAATCGTAGGCATTTGATATTTTGGACTGGGAAAACCTTGTCAAATTTTGCTCATTGATTTTAGCAAGAAGACATGCGTTTGATATTTTCGAATGGGACGCCCTTTGCGGTCAGCAGTGTCGATCCATTTTTTTCTTTATTCTTTAGTTGTGAAGTAAATATTGGCTCTGACATGTGAATCGCTGAGATGCATAATCATCGATTGTTTTGAATGTTCTCTATGACATGTGAATCGCTGTGATTGCAATGTACAGGAACGCTAAAAAGCTGCTCAAACTCTTTGTACTCCTTCTGTTCCTTTTTACTTCGCACATTGTCTGCTAGCATACAACTGAAGTGCTCAAGTTCTCTAGCAAATGACTGTATCTCATGAGCTTGCTCAACCATGGAGCGCTTTTTAATCATCCTGTAATCATAGAATTGCTCCATGATGTACAGCTCAGTGCCAGCAACCGGAGGGTAGCAGCGGTGGCCTTAGTTGGACCCGAGCGGCGGCGACCTACCGTGTTCTATTCTTCCTTGTTTTCTGTGTGGCGCGGCCTCGTTGGCAGCGGGGCGGGGCCTCGGCGGAGCCGGCGATGTCCTCTGTCTCGTTGCCGGCGGGCGGCGCCTCGGCGGAGCGGGGGAAAATCCTCCCCCTCGTTGCCGGCAGGGTGGGGCCTCGGCGGAGCCGGCGGTGTCCTTTGCCTTGTTGTTGGCGCCGCGGGGCCTCGACGGAGCAGGGCCTCTTTGATGCCAGCGGAACGGGGACTCGTCGGAGCCGGCATTGTCCTCTGCCTCGTCCTCGGTCTCGCCAAACAGCGCCTCGGCCGCTTCATCGCCCTCTTTGTAGGCGGCCACAGCCTCCGCCACCCGCATGCGGTACCGCCAGCGCTCGAGGCGACCCTCACGGGCGGAGCGGTACGAGTCGAGCAGCGCCTCCTGCTCCACCCGCTCCGCGGCGATCTGCTCCTCCGCCTGCAGGTGCTCCTGGAGGAGATGGTGGTTGTAGGCGGCTTCGGCCTGTGCCCCCCGGAACTGCTCCTCACGCTTCTGCCTCACTGTGTCCATATATTGGGCACGGGCCTCGCCGATGGTCATGGTGCAATGCACCGGCGAGGATGGCGCGGAGGAGGGGGTTGGCGCCAGATTGTCGACTACCATGTTCTCCATTGGGACGTCGTCCTCCTCCTGCTGCCTGCCGGCCAACCAGTCGGCAGCAATGGCTGCCATCTCCTTGTGGTCCGTCGTCCGCCCGTCCCGAAGAGCGCTGGAGCGCGAGGAAGCCATGGTGGGCAGTAGTGGTGTGGACAAGAGAATAGGAACGGATGCGGATGACTGCGGCTATGGCCGGCGCAGCAGTTTATATAGCAATGGTGGGCGGCGAAGGGACGGACATGTGGTGCCGGAGTAGCCGCCTCGGCAACCGCGTACCATTAATGTGGGAGGCAGAAGGACGGACGGACGGCACTTGTGTCGTTTGAAGGTGGAGCAATCGCATGCACCGGGAAGCGGGGCGGGCTCACTGACCGTTTCGGGCGGAAATCGCGCGCGCGCGAGGGAGGCGGTCTGGGTGGGCCAGGGCAGTCAGACTCGTGCTTGGCAGCGGGTCGGTCCAGCTGCCGGACATGCTGGCTCGCCAGCTACCTAGCCGAGCTGAGCGACGACAATCAGACGATGGACGTAGCTTCCGACCAGGAGCTAGCGCCACTATCCAAGCCGGTTCATGACGTGTTCACCATAGAGCAGGTGCGGCCGCACTTCGACGCCCTAATGGCGGAAGAGCTACCAGCGCAGGAGGACATGTGCTGCAACCTCCGTCTCCTCAACGAGCACCGGTGAACAAGCGAACGACAATGCCGTCGCGGACATGTGGCCCTACGATCCTGGCTTCCCGAATGAGCAGCGGGCGCTGTATCAGACCATCCATAGGGCCCGCGAGGCCCTCTCTGTCGTCCTTCGAGTTGTTGCGTTCGCCGTGGCGCCGCCGTCTCGCGTTGTCAACATGGTCAACGGACATGAGGATGAGGAGATGACTTTACTTGGAGAGGATGACAGCAAGTGCCTCCTTATTAGTATATAAAACTATAATTTTTTTGCTTCCTCCTGGTTTCCTGACATCACGGTCCCACACCATTGTCAACCTATGTAGTCAATAAATGGGAGAATTGCACTAGAAGCGGCCGACAGCTGGGACCAAGCAGCTCGAGCAGTATTTGTGTTTTTGAGGTGTGAGCACTGCAGAGTTTTTCTTGAGCGATGTTTAGCCCAGATATTAATTTTTCTCCTTTGAACAACAACAAAAACATCGCTGCAGCTATTAACTGGGCGGGCTGTGGCCCGTCTAGCCCAGGCCAGATATCCAGCCCAGATATTAATTTTTTTCAAGCTGAAAATGGCTAGCCCAGCTATACTTTTTTTAGGAATACCCAGGCAAGGTCAAGTTGTTATTCTCCGCCCCGCTGGGCTGCAAATCTTTCCTAGGAGGGATGCATTAGGCTTAACAAGAAAATGGGCTTTAAGAAATAATAAATGGGATGTAATTATAAAAACTGGGCAGTAACTATAAAAAATGCACCAAACACATAATTACTTTATAAAATATTATTTTTGGATATTGAAAATTTTAATTTCATTAATTGTTGCGAGCGCAATGTTTCGTTGGATTTTTACATAATATAAATTTATATTGAAATTGTATTTAATCTGACTAGAAATTTCGGGATAAAAATATTTCGGCTCCCATCAAAATGTGGGAAATTTTATTGAATTCTATTTTGAACGGTTGGTTGAAATGGGCTGTACTTTTAACAAACTGTAAATGGGATGTAGTAAATTCCATTAGAATTCAAAAATTGGCCGCACATTCTTACAAATCACAAATGGGCTATAAGTTTTCTGCCACACACTTGTGGCCTTACTAAGTTGACGCGTCCCCTAAAAAAAAGAGACTTGACGCGTATGCAAGGCTTTGTCAACTTATAGTCAACACACGGTTCTAGCAGCAGTGGCTGTTGGATGTCCATCCAACGGATGCCGTGCTTCTTCTTCAATCTCGGATATTCTAGCTTCACCCACCCAAAAAATGATTCCTCCCCCTGACATCTGGGGCACATCGTTTCGGAAGCTGACCTGTGGGCCTACTAAGTTGACGCGTACCAAGGGCTTTGTCAACTTAGTCAATATAAACGATTCTAGCTGTAGTGACCGTACGATGTCCATCCAACGGCCGTAGTGCTTCTTCAACCTCTGTCTTCTTGCTCCAGCCGCCCAAAGCAGCACCGGTCGTGTTGTATGCTCCTGCCTCCCGTGGCCGGCTATGCTGCCGCAGAGGCCTCACCGCCCCCTACTATTCCCACCACTGGCCAGGCCCAGCGGCGACGGCAGCCTCACACTGCAGCCGAACCAGTGAACCCTCGTACTCCTCTCCATGCGGGCTTCCACTGCCGCGTCTTCCCCGGCTCCGCGTCGTCCCCTTCCTAGGCCTCGCCGTCGTCCACCGCCCTGGTGCTCTCGGCGCGGCGTGGTCAACGTGGTCAAGGAACGGCTTCCATCGGACGTCGACTGTACGTGGAGAGACTGACAGCTGGGTCCACGACGACAGCAAGGAAGTGCCTCCTTATTACGCGGAAAATAATGATTCCTCCACCTAACACCAGGGACCCACCGGACGGGCCACCGTATTTCGTGAAAAAACGTTTCCCCCCTGACTGCTGGGACCCATCGGACGGGCCACCGTATTGCACAAAAAAACATTCCCCCCACTGTCAGCTCAGACCCACCGGAAGTGCCTCCTTATTACGCACAAAAAAATGAATACTCCCCCTGCTGGTTGGGACCCACCTTTGTGGGAGGCTGACTTGTGGGCCTACTAAGTTGACGGGGACGGAGTGCTTTGTCAACTTAGTCAATATGAACGATTCTAGCTCCAGTGACCGTACGATGTCCATCCAACGGCCGTAGTGCTTCTTCAACCTCTGGTCTTCTTGCTCCAGCCGCCCAAAGCAGCGCCGGTCGTGCCGCATGCTCCTGCCTCCCGTGGCCGGCTGTGCTGCCACAGAGGCCTCACCGCCCTCTACTATTCCCACCGCTGGCCAGGCCCTGCGGCGACGGCAGCCTCACACTGCAGCCGAACCAGTGAACCCTCGTACTCCTCTCCGTGCGGGCTTCCACTGCCGCGTCTTCCCCGGCTCCGCGTCGTCCCCTTCCTAGGCCTCGCCGTCGTCCACCGCCCTGGTGCTCTCGGCGCGGCATGGTCAACGTGGTCAAGGAACGACTTCCATCGGAAGAGTATTGTACATGGAGAGGCTGACAGCTGGGTCCACAGCGGCCGCAAGGAAGTGCCTCCTTATTACGCACAAAATAATTATTCCTCCACCTGACAGCAGGGACGCACCGGATGGGCAACTATATTTCACGAAAAAAACGTTTCCCCCTGACTGCTGGGACCTACCAGCTACATCTTCGCACGCAAGGAAGTGCGTCCGGGCAAAAAACGATTCGCCCCCCTGACTGCTGCGACCCACTAGCTACATCTTCGCAGGCAAGGAAGTGCCTGACAGTCGGGACCCACCTGGTCAAAGCGTATGTAGCGTTGTCATTCTGGTCGCGAACGTGTACGTACATACTGGTCGATGTAGAGGCGCGCACGTGTCGTAGTAGAGGCGCGCACGTAGCATGTACACATACGTACAGCGGCCAGTGTGCAAGGAAGAAAATACGGCCACGTACGTACATATGGGCAGGGTCTCGAACGCCTACTCGCGCATATGTACGGCCAAGGCTTGTGTACATGGCTGGGTCGGAACGGAATGCGTCGTCGTGTTCATCGGGAGGGCTTGGACGGAACAGCCGATGGAAACGAGGCCTGGCATACCGCAGAACAGAGGAAACGGCCTTGTGTTCGACCGGCCACGTTCGAAACGGGATCCTGTTCATCGGGAGGGGTCTGGCGTACCGCAAAATGGAGGAAACGGACCTCCTACGGTCAAAACGGGGGTTCTGTTGATTGGGAGGGGTGTGGCGTACCGCAAAACGGAGGAAACAGACTTGTGTTGGAGTGCTACGGTCTAAACGGGGGTCCTGTTCATCGGGAGGGGTGTGGCGTACCGCAAAACGGGACTCCACGGGATACTGTTCATCTCCACCGTCGACCCCCTCCAGCCTCCACGGAATACTATTCATCTCCACCATCGACCCCCTCCAGCCTCCATGGACTACTGTTCATCCACCGTCGACCTCCTCTAGCCTCCACCTGCGACTGTTCATGCACGGGCTCATGTTCATCCAGCCTCCACCGCACGCTACTCCACCGGCTACGGTTCAACCAGCCCTCTCCACGGGATCCTGTTCAACCACCCCTCCACGGGCTACTGTTCATCCAGCCCTCCACCGTCCACTGTTCATCCTGCCCACCACGGGGTGGTCCTGTTCATCCTGCCCTCCACAGGGTCCTGTTCATCCAGCCCCAACCGGCTCAAACGATCGGGGTCCTGTTCTCCACCCCCACCAGGAACTGTTCATCCAAACCCCCCAGCAATGCTCACTGTTCATCCAGAGGCAACGCCACGGGGTCCTGTTCATCCACCCCCACCAGGAACTGTTCATCCAAACCCCCCCAGCAATGCTCACTGTTCATCCATAGGCAGCATCGATCGGCTTCAGTTAGCAGCAGTAGCGAAGGAATCGCTCGATCGGGTTCAGTTAACAGCCATCGATCGATCGCTCGGGTTCAGTAACGCGTAGCCTGTAGTGCAATCGCTCGGGTTCAGTTAGAGCCCAACGCCTCGCACCCACGCGTGTGCGTGTACGAGAGAAACGCGCATCGCTCGACCCCGACCACCCACCGTAACCACGAACACCCCGATATTTTCCTCGCCCTCGCTTCTACCACGGTTTTTTCCGTCATGGACGGCCCAAACAATGTCATGCAGCTGCGTCTCCGGCCCGCCCAGGACGAAAAGCCCATTTTCTGTCATGATTTTTTGTCATAGAAGTAGGACCCCACCACATCTATGATGATACCGGGTTTTGTCACAATTATCGTCATAGAAGTGTCATAAGTATGACAGAAAAAAATTCGTTCGGCCCAAAATGTCACGGATGTGTCTTTTTTTGTAGTGGAAGCAGAGGTGGGCGGTGGCGACTGATGGTGTGACGAGACAGGGCGATGCTGCGGTGTGGGGGAAACCGAGGCGGAAGATGGACCGTGAGGGGTAGGAAAGGAAGTCTGCAGATTCTTGGGCTTGCATTGCCATTTTTTGTTATATCGCCGCTTGAGGCAGGATCATTCCACATGGCCGTAGATACCACAGGAAGAGCATCGAACGGTTGGTCTTTTTCTACGTTGTTTAGGCACGTCCATGCAAATAGGAATATCTCCGGTCTGGCTCTTTTTGTTACCAAATGTATCGTGCAGTTCAGGGCAAGTCTGTGATTTAGGGACTGATGGGCAATCAGCCGCCTTGTGACCAGGAGATGAACAATGAATGCAAATCAACTGAGCATGGCAAGAAATCTTGTGATGGCCCCATTGTAAACAGCGCGGACAAAGAACCGCCCAATTATTTGATAAATCCGTAATTTCTGCAGCCGTGTAGCGAGCATGGGCCAAATCCGCTTTATGCCGGGCCGAGAGAGTAGCAGACCAAGAGGTATGCGTGGGGGCATATTTGAAAGCTGAGTGTAAAAAACATTGAGGAAGCTGAGGATACGAGTGAGACAGAGGGCAATTAAAAGCCCAATTTTAAGGAAAGGGGCCGACTGGTGCTCCTCTAATTCTGCCAGACGTAAATAATGCTCAATTAATCCAGCGGGATTATTGCTGTATGGAGCCGGATGAACAGATCTTCCAATAGGATTATCCAAATAATTGAAAGAAGAGATCGAAGAATCAGTGGGCAAGGAGGAAGATCCCTGTGCAGGTATAGTGTGATGCTGCAAAGTAACATTAGCCGACGATGTCGATGCCTCATTAGTATTATCATTTGAGAATTGCATGTGATCAAGGGGAACCAAATCAAATTTGCCAAGAACCTTGTGAGAGCCAGTGTCGTGCTGCGAGCTCGAGTGTAAGAACTGGAGAGAAGTTCCAATGGCCACAGGACGACGAGCAGAGATATCCATAAGTTCTTGATCAGCATGCCAGCATGAATCAACAATAGGGGTCGGGGCAAAACGACCATTATAGAGATGGAAATGACAAACAAAGTCAGGCCAAATTCTGTCCCTCAACCGATGAATGAAATGCCCCACCTTATTATTTGCCACCGAGAACCAAAAAGAACGAGCATTGATCTTGAACACACGAAAACCAGAGCTAATAACCCAATGCAACATTGTAAAGCAATGCCCACCGAATCAACAGAGAGAGCAAACGAGGCCGAGGAGAATGAGACCACCAAAAAGAATTCCTTGGAGTCCCGAGAGGGGGAAATGGACCGTGGATCCAAACCTTCTTCTCACCTGTTCGGCTAGGGCAAGGCCCGGTGCAAAATCCCAATGTAGGAGCCCTTCCATGGAGATCTAGCTTAGAGATCGCCATGAAGCTTGGTGGAGGTGGGAGAGGGAGGAGAGAGGTGGGAGGTGGGAGAGGGGGAGCCATCATCATTCCAATGTATGCTTGAAATATTATTGTTTTATGTATTAAACTTTTGTTTTGAATCTTATGGATCTGAACATTCATGCCATAATGAAGAAGATTACATTGATAAATATGTTAGGTAGCATTCCACACCAAAAATTCTGTTTTTATCATTTACCTACTCGAATACGAGGAGGAATTAAGCTTGGGGATGCTTGCTACGTCTCCAACGTATCTATAATTTTTTAATGTTCCATGCTATTATATTATCTGTTTTGGATGTTTTATATGCATTAATCACTGGTACGCGTCGGTGTTATACAAACCGTTTTTAACCCCTTTCCGCGACGGCATTTGAAATCATCGCCAAGTGAGTGTGGGTGATAGGGGGTCATTCCCACACAACCTAGCAACCGTCGGGGATAGGGAGCCTTGATGCATACAGTTGTCCCTATATAATCATTTCCGATATCTCGAATATCCCAAACGCTTCATCCTTGCTACTCGTTTGTGCTTGTGTTGCCATCGCAGTCGGAGTTTTGTGGTTTTACCTAAAACTAGGCAGATTCCCGGCACGGGAGTTTTCTAGGCACGTACCAAACTGCCTCTACGTTTACGATGCCTGGCACATCACAAACAGTTCATGATTATAAACCGTGTACGATAGGTAGATAATCACACACATTTAGTTTTCCCGCACCATATGTGATAGTGTTTGACATCACACACGCTTTGCAAACGGCAACTGTGTGCATTGTTACACACGTTTCCTCTCCGTGAACCCTGTCTGATTATGATGTATAGCGCACACGCTGTGCTTTATTAACCGTGTGCGCTGTAATGACCTGCACACCGTAATTTCGTCCTAATTTAATTGTTGCTATTTAAAATTGTACCTAATTTAAACTTGAAAGTAGGCTATAGCTTTATTCATATCCATCAGGTTGAAACAAGCGATGCATTATTCGATTCACAGGTACATTTATTTAAGAATTACATAAGCACCAAATAAAGAATGGTGAACCAGGGTTCTATACTTGTGCTATTACAGATGGAAAAGAAAGAGGCGACAGACCTTCTGGTTGCTGAACAAGGTGAAGCAGAATGGCCCTATTGTGCTCTCCTGGATGCAGAAGGCACGCATGACTCTAGTCCAACCCCTTGTGATGGTCGGCCGCCAATCATGTAGTTTGAGAGGTAATCTTGAGTAAACTGCTTCAGGATCCACTGCAAAAGAAAAAGGATTCAGAAATTGTCATCTAAGACAACTCATTACGGGCAGTAAAAAGAAGGCTATAGGTTTCTTACTTACCATCCTGCAGTTCACTGTTGTCTTGCATAAAGTGTAAACAAATAGTTCGATTGACATGTTTTGACCCATTTTAATAACAATCTTTATCAGTTTCCTCACTTGATGCTGGTTCATGAATATCTCATTGTCCCATACGCAGAAAGGGTCGAAGTGTGGATCTTTGGCAATGACATATGTACCTAAAAGCACCAAGTTAATATTAGAAGCTAAACAACAATTGCAAAATGATGTAGTACAACACCCCCTCCATCCCATTATATAAGATTTTATTACATGTATATCTAGAAATCATCATAACATTAAGGTAACACTCTTCCTTATTGCTATGTAGCCTGGGATTGCATATTTAGTCATTCAATACAATGCATGTTGCTATGTGGCTTCAGTGTGCAGGCTTAAGCACACTAGTTAAGCAAAACAAGAAGTGGAAAGGTGTGTTAACTACATCAGGCATAACATTTAAAAACAAGCAAATAGTCATTCAAACTGGTATTGTGCGGGTCTAAAGTACACTACTTATTGTTAAAAAACGAAAAGGCATGTTAACTGCAATATCCTTAACAGCAACCAAATATCATAATTCACAGTGGTATTGTTGAAACTGTTATTGATGAAATTGAACTGCACGGCAAATAGTTGCACACATAGAGCATCACATTGTGAAGAACTGAAATAAACAAGTCATAAGGCCATATCTAGCTAATCCTTTAAAAGTTAAAGGACTAAAACCCTTAGTGAATATATATACACTCCAGCAATTTTTGGCCTTTTCTGGTCGATCCCCTAAACTTAACATTGTAAACTTCAATTTGATCAAGTTCAAAGCAGGTTCAACTGAAAGTAGCATGCATTCAAACATAAACATAGATAGTTTTGCATAACCGAACATAAAACATAAATTTAAACTAAGTTAAACTACTTTCGGTCGAAGTAGAGGTCGAGCCAATCCTTCCTCGTCATGTACGGTGTGTCGCGAGCCAGGTCCGGGCCGGTGCCGTTGTCGGGGTCATTGGGGAAGGCACTCCTCCACTCGTCGACGTCGATCTCCTTGTCCTCGGGGCCCACCTCGACGCCCTCCTCGCTGCCTTCGACCTCGCCATCGGAGGAGAGCGCGATAACCTCACCGCCCTCCGCGCCGCCATCCTCGCCGTCTTCGACCTCGTCATCGGAGGAGAGCGCGATAACCTCGCCGCCCTCCGCGCCGGCAAAGATCGCCCGCTCCGCCTCCACGAGCTCCGGGTGCTGCCGGAGGTGCTCTTGCATGTAGGCCTCGTCGGCGGCCTTGGCCTCGAGGCGCTCCCATGCCTCACGGTCCTCCCGCTCCATAGCCGAGCTCACCACCCTTGGCTCCACCGGAACGAGGTCGATTGGACGTGTGCCGAAAGGGAAATTGAGCCTAGCCGTCGCACCGTGGTAGCGGACCTGCCAGCGGTCATACTCCATGGCCGCGAGCTCGGCCGTGTGGAAGCTACCGAGCCACCGGCGGGTGTGGGTCTCCCAATCTGTAATCTCGGCGACCCACGTCCCCCACCGCCGCTGCCAGACCCCGAGGTAGGACCTCATCGGCTGCTGGGTCCGAGGGAGGATGGGGAAGTCCTCGAATCGGCGTAGGGGCGCGGCGGCGGGCGGATCGGGGGACCGGCGATGGCGGATCGAGCCCGCGGAGGACTACGGGGACACCTCGGCGGCCACCTCGCTGGCGTCGGGCGAAAAGGTCGCGATAAACCTCTTTTTGGCCATGGCTCCTCGAGCTCCCCGGCACACAGGAAGAGGTTGAGGATGGAGGCGGCGGCGATGACGGCGACCTACCAATGGTTTCGGGAGTGGTGTGTGTCGGTGTGAGCGGAGGTTTCTGGGAGTGTGTGGTGTGTGTGGAGGGGGGCAAGGTGGTGTTTGAGGAAATACTGCGGCAACTGAAAATTTTACTAGACGGGAGTAACAAGGTGGGGCTACTGAAAATTTGGATCAAGGGCGAGCAAATATTTTTGAGATTGCGAGGGATGCAGAGGCGGGAGTAAAATGTCAGGGCTATTGAAAATTTGAATCAAGGGACTGAAACAGAGCGGGAGTAATAGACATCGCACACGGTCCGCACATACTAATCGTGTGCTATCAAACATTAAAACCTTCTAGGCGGTAGATATTTTCGAGATTATGAGGCAGTAATATTTTCGAGACTGCGAGGGATGCAGAGGCGAGAGTATTTGGGGAGCGAGCTAGTGTGCTTAACACGCCGGTTGTGGACTGTAGCCAATGCACCTTCTCGCGTAAGCCATAGGCGTATTATACACCGACGGTGCTCCAGGATATTTTGTACTGCATCTCACACGGTTGGTGATAATAAACTGTGTGGGATCTACTTGATTTAAATTACATAATGGGGTCACAGCAGCAATGGACGGTGTTTGAATTGCTAGAACTTTTATCTGCAGTGAACACGCAACTATATGTGTGTCGTAAAAGAGTTGGAATTATTCAAGGTTCGTTTGGACATTTTATACATTAAATTGGTTTTCTAGCCATTTCAAGTGCACAATTCAAAATTAAACTACATGCACATGCTCCGGTGCACCAACATGGGTTGTAAATTCATAATGTGTCCATGGGTTTATGCTTATGTCCCATGCAAGAAATGGGGATGAATTTTGAACACCACGGCACCGTGGCTCTCCGACAAACGTTGACGTACTTGCTTTTGTAATTCTAGTAAATCCAAAAGTCGTCCGAAATTCATGAAATGTGGCATGCTATCATGGAGCGGCATCAACATGCCGTGGTAAAAAAAAATTCTCATTTGGGGCAGGTTTGGGTATAAGCTTCTCACAAACCAGAGCTTCTCACAACAAGTGTGATGGTTTCGGTAGAGAACGTTTCACCTTTCTGGACGAAACGTTATCCATTGCCCCTTCTTGATTTCAATTATTTTCCTAGTGTCAACATAGAACAACAGGAGTGTTGTGTTAATTTTTGGAATTTTTTGGGGTTCGTTTGGACATTTTTATACATTAATTGAGTTTTCAATGCATTTATGTGCACAATTCAAATTTGAACTACATGCACATGCTAAAATGCATATAAATTGGTTAAAAATTCAAATCCGTGTCCTTGGTTGCATGCTTAGGTCCCATGCAAGAAATGGGAATGAATGTCAAACACCCTGCCACCGTCACTCGGCCGCAAACGTTGAGATACCTGGTTTTTAAATTCTAGTAAATCCAAAACTCGTCTGAAATTCACGAAACTTGGCATGGTATCATGGAGCGGCATCAACATGCCATTGTAAATTTTTTGTCCCATTTGGGGGCAGGTTTGGGTATAAGATTCTCACAAACCAGAGCTTCTCACAACAAGCATGATGGTTTCGTAGGGAACGTGCCACCTTTGGGGACAAAACAATATCCGTTGCCTCATATTGCTTTCAAAAAATTTCTAGTGTCAACATAGAACAACAGGAGTGTTGTGTTAAGTTTTGGAATTTTTCGGGGTTCGTTTGGACATTTTTATACATTAACTGGGTTTTCTAGGCATTTTATGTGCATAATTCAAATTTGAAATACATATGCACATGCTCCAGTGCATATAAATTGGTTGAAAAATCAAATATGTGTACTTGGGTGCATTCTTAGGTCCCATGCAAGAAATGGGAATGAATTTCAAACACCAGGGCACTGTTGATTGCCGGCAAAATGTTGAGATACCTGGTTTTTAAATTCTAGTAAATCCAAAACTCGTCTGAAATTCATGAAACTTGGCATGGTATCATGGAGCGGCATCAACATGTCATGGTAAAAATTTTGTTCCATTTGGGGCAGGTTTGTGTATAAGCTTCTCACAAACTAGAGCTTCTCACAACAAGCCTGATGGTTTCGGTAGGGAACGTGCCACCTTTGGGGACGAAACGATATCCGCTGCCTCTTATTGCTTTCAAAAAATTTCTAGTGTCAACACAAAACAACATGAGTGTTGTGTTAAGTTTTGGAATTTTTCGGGGTTCGTTTGGACATTTTTATACGTTAACTGGGTTTTCTAGGCATTTTATGTGCATAATTCAAATTTGAAATACATGCACATGCTCTAGTGCATATAAATTGGTTGAAAAATCAAATCTGTGTCCTTTGGTGCATGCTTAGGTCCCATGCAAGAAATGGGATTCCTACACCAGGGCACTGTTGATTGCCGGCAAAACGTTGAGATACCTTGTTTTGAAATTCTAGTAAATCCAAAACTCGTCTGAAATTCATGAAACTTGGCATGCTATCATGGAGCGGCATCAACATGCCGTGGTAAAAAAATTTACACAGGAAGATTAGACCAAATAGAAGTGTCGTGCTAAATTTTGGAATTATTTCGGGTTCGTTTGGCCTTTTTTATAGATTAATTGAATTTCTGAGCATTTAATGTGCATAATTCAAATTTGAACTACAAGCACATGCTCCAGTGCACCAAAGTTGGTTGAAAAACCACATGTGTGTCCTTGGGTGAATTTCTAGGTCCCATGCAATAAATGGGAATGAAATTCAAACATCTAGGCGTCGTGGCTCGGCCGGAAAGATTGAGAAACTTGGTTTTTTAATTCATGTAAATCCAAAACACGCCTGAAAATCATGAAACTTGGCATGGTGTCATGACATGGCACCAACATGCTGCGGTAATTTTTTTGGCCGAATTGGGACAGGCTTTGGTATAAGCTTCTTGCAAACCGGAGCTTCTCTCAAGAAGGCTCGTGGTTCCGAGAGGGAACATGTCACCTCCGTGTGCGAAACGACATACGTACACTGCCTTCTCCCACCTTAATTTTTTTTTACACAGGCAGATTAGACCAAATAGAAGTATCGTGCTAAATTTTGGAATTATTCTGGGTTCGTTTGGCCTTTTTTATACATTAATTGAATTTCTGGGCATTTAATGTGCATAATTCAAATTTGAACTACAAGCACATGCTCTAGTGCACCAAAGTTGGTTTAAAAATCACATGTGTGTCCTTGGGTGAATTTCTAGGTCCCATGCAAGAAATGGGAATGAAATTCAAACATCTGGGCGTCGTGGCTCGGCCGGAAAGATTGAGAAACTTGGTTGTTTAATTCCTGTAAATCCAAAACACGCGTGAAAATCATGAAACTTGGCATGGTGTCATGACATGGCACCAACATGCTCTGGTAATTTTTCTGTCCGATTTGCGAAGTCGCACACATTAACAATCAACAAAGTCATTTTCGAACAAGTGATGTCATGTTACAAATCGGAAAACAAGTATTATTGAAACCATGGGCGTTCTACTCACCAATTACATGTCGCCACGCTTCCCCTTTTTTAATTGGCTAGGAGGTGCCATGCGGGGTAGCTATTTGAGTACGGGAGGTGTGCGATCAGACCCCTGCACGTGCTCATCGGGAGGAGAGCCCATTTCACGGCGTGGCTATGTCTCACTAGACTGGGATTTAAGAGAGAAAAATGAAAATCCAAAAAGAAAGTTTTGCGCAGATCTTGATGTAAGATCCGACGGACCTATATAGCATCGACTACGACTTATAGCAAGCATGATGAATATAAGGACGATGACACTGGATAATAATTGTCTTACATATTTAGGAACATAATTAAAAAAAGACACATGCGGCAACGCCCGAAATACACAAGGGCAAAAGAAGAAGGAAGACAACGATCTGGCTCGCTGATCTCTACATTCTTGATGCGTTGCTGCAGGCCGAGGGAACTAGTCTCCGCGACGAGTGGTGATGAGCTCTTTCTTATCCTCAAGATGCTTCTTGAGAGCATCCACGGATTCCTCCACCAGCCTTCGGCGCTCGATGCGCAGCATGGCATTCTCGTCCATAACTTTCTCGACGATAACGTCGGTCCTCTTCAACAAGGCAGTGGTCTCCTCCTGCTGCTCCGCACTTTCGACGATCTTCGCCCTTAGCAGGTCGCGCTTGGCCAGGAGCTTCGCATTGCTCTCATTCAGTTGCCGGATGACGCCGGTAGCCTGTTCAAAAGAGGCTTTCATGTCGTCCTGCAACCTCACTCAGCCAGAGATCTGATCCATTTGGCTATGGACAATCGCATGCATGCGCCTGTAAGAGTCCTCGCCTGCCTGCGAGACATTTTCCCAGGCCGCCGCGGCACGGGAGGACATCTCTGTTGCATTCGCGGCGCAGCGGGACATCTCTTCTGCTTCCGCGCCGCGGCCGGACCAGTCTGCTACATCGACGGCGCGACGGGACCTCCGTGCTGCTTCGGTGGCGCGGCGGGACCACTGTGCTGCTACGGCCGTACGGCGGGACATGTCGGCTGCTTTCATGGCGAGGTGGGACATCTCTCGTGCTTCCGCTTCCATGCTTGCCTCTCCCTGGTGGCAATCTCTCGACCTAGAACTCACGCTGGCCATGGCAGACGTAAGGGAACGATGATGAATGACTTGTTTGTTTTTGTGGATCAGGAGTTGAGGAGGAATGTGCAGTCATCTTGGAGTAGTAGTATTTATAAACGAGTACTAATCGATCCTAAGTGTGAAACTGTTTAGGTTTTGATCGGTGTGAATAGTTTTGCAATTAAATAACGTGTGGCAGTAATTTGGAATGTAACGGGACGCAGGCTCAAAATTTATTGACGGTTCTAAGTGCGACACTATTCCCGGAAGGCGTAACATGGGCACGCTTTCTCGGTCGTACGTGGCGTTAGCACCATAGGGTGCACCGCAATAGGCAATGTTAGCACACGTCTTGTTCCAAGAACCGTGCGCGCTCATTATTACCATCGCGCACGCTTCTTTTAATTAGAATGTGTGCCCATCTAGCGCACATACGTTGATTTGTCTAACTTTTTATGTTTGTTGTGGCTAATCGCAAATAGTTCATCATGTGAAGTGTATGCCATCAATCGCAGACACTTTGCTCTGGCTGACCGTTTCTGTTATGTTGCCTAATCGCAAACATTTAATCCTTCTGAAGTGTATGCCCTCAATCGCACACACCTTTATCTAGCTGCCCGTTTCTGTTGTTCCTCCTCATCACAAAGAGTTAATCCGAGTGAACTGTATGTCGTATATCGCACACGCCTTCATCTGGCTGCCCGTTTCTGTTCTTCTTCCTCATCGCAAACAGTTCATTGAACTGAACCGTATGCCCTGCATTGCACACGCAACCAAATTCTGAACCGTGTTTGATGCATCCGTCATCGCAAATGTTTTGCACCTTTTTTGAGGGTTTTTTTTACACCAATGTTTGCGATTATTGCATCGCACACAGTTTCGTCGAAGGGTCTCTGATCGTAGTGTTGCGTTAGCAGCATCCTGCAGTAGTGGATATACTATTTTATATCAATTTTTGGGACTAACCTATTGACCTAGTGCCCAATGCCAGTTGCTGTTTTTTCCTTGTTTTTGGCTTTTTCAGAAAGGAATATCAAACGGAGTTCAAACGGAATAAAACTTTCGCGATGATTTTTCTTGGACCAGAAGACACCCGTAGGACTTGGAGAGGGGGCCAGAAGCTTCCCGAGGAAGCCACAAGCCCGGGCGTCGTGCCCCAGGGGGGCGCCCCGAGGGCTTGTGGGCCCCTCAGAGGTCTCCTAACACTAATTCTTGCTCTATAAATTCACAAATATTCCCAAACCACCATAAGCGTCCACCAAAATACTTTTCGGCCGCCGCAAGCCTATGACCTCGTGAGATCCCATCTTGGGACCTTTTCCGGTGATCTGCCGGAGGGGGATTCGATCACGGAGGGCCTCTACATCAAACCAATTGCCCTACCGATGATGCGTGAGTAGTTTACCACAGACGTACGGGTCCATAGCTAGTAGCTAGATGGCTTCTTCTCTCTCTCTTTGATCTTCAATACAATGTTCTCCTCGATGTTCTTCGAGTTATATCTGATGTAATACTTTTTTGCAGGAGTCGGCAACTTATCAAGGACGTGATGCCTATATTCATGATCATTGCCTTAGATATCGTCATAACTTTGCGCTTTCGTATCAATTTCTCAACAGTAATTTGTTTACCCACCGTATGATTTCTTCAAGAGAGAAGCCTCTAGTGAAACCTATGGCCCCCGGGTCTATTTTCCATCATATATTTTCAGATCTATAAACCAAAACCCCAAAAATACCTCGCTGAGTTTTATTTGCTTTTATTTTGTTTTATGTTTTAGTAATCTTTTATATCTATCTCTATCAGATCTCATCCTTGCAAGTAACCATGAAGGGATTGAGAACCCCTTTATTACGTTGGGTGCAAGTGTTTGATTGTTTGTGCAGGTGCATAGACTGGAGACTTGCTTGTACCTCCTACTGGATTGATACCTTGGTTCTCAAACTGAGGGAAATACTTATCTCTACTTTGCTGCATCACCCTTTCCTCTTCAAGGGAAAGACCAACGCAAGCTCAAGAAGTAGCAGGAAGAATTTATGGCACCATTGCCGGGGAGGTTCTACATCAAGCCTACCAAGTACCCATCATAAACTCTAATCTCTTCAATTACATTATTTGCCATTTGCCTCTCGTTTTCCTCTCCCCCACTTCTAAAACGTTTTCAAAAAAACACAAAAATATTTGCCTTTTTATTCGCCCTTCTTTTGTTCTCTTTTCTTTTGCTTCTTGGTTGCTTGTGTGCTAGATTGTTTTCTTGCCGCCATGTCTGAATATGGGGTGGTTATCATTGAAAATTCCGAGGATCTTGCTAATAATCTTGAGGAAAAATTTGGATCTTGTTCTTTAGATCGTGAAACCGAAACTCCCTCTAATCTTAAGGCAAAAAAAATTCATGTGGGTGACGGTAATATTATTGGGAAGAGTGTTATCCAAGAATTCTTTCATTGCACGGCAGTTATGCCAATTAATAAGGGATCTATTCTTCTTGATACAAATTGCTATGCGGTTGCTATTGTTATCCTTGTTGCTAGACTAGAGAGAAAATTTGTGCACATTCATCCTGCTCTACAAAAGATATTTTATGAACTTCCCAATATACTCCATCCAAAGGCTAAAAAAATTGCTACCATTATTCTTATGTGAGAGTTTGGTTTCATAATACAAGAAGCTAGGGAAACTTTTGTTTTCTATAATAAGAATATTGAACATCCTCCAATTGAAGATATTTTCCACGATAAAGAGGCTTTGCGTAGTTTGGAATCTAGAGATTATCATGCTTATAGTAACAATCTTAGGAGAAGAGTCCCTTACTCAGAAATTACTCAAGACCTTTACCTTGATACTTATGATGAATTTGATTCGGTAACTCGGGGGAATTTATGTAGGATTTAATGATGATTGGATGGAGGAGATGACTAAGGAACCCATCAAAAACGAGATACGTGTATTATACGATGATATTTATGGTGACGATCCGGATTATGGGTTTATGAATGTTAAAATCACTAATCAAAGTCCTTTCCATGAATTAAGTTCACCTATCAAAAAGGATATAAAATAAAAGAATGGTTTGTGAAGAGAAGTTTTTGGAGATTTGGCTAAGAAGGAATTAAATACCAAAGATGACAATAGCTAGATCGTTGCAATATGCCTAGCTAGGGGCGTTAAACAATAGCACTTGTTGGGAGGCAACCCAATTTTATTTTTTCTTTCTACTTTTTTGTTCCTATTTTACAATAAATATATCTTCTAGCCTCTGTTTAGAGGTGTTTTCATGTCTTAAATTAGTGTTTGTGCCAAGTAAGACCTTTGGGATGTTTTGGAAGATAGTTGATTTGATTTTGCTGAAAACAGAAACTTTTGCATCCAGTAAAATAATTTTGATAATTCAAAGGAACGTGATATGGTTCTAAATTTTTTACACAAGATTGGTATACAAATTTCCTATATTGTCCTAATGTTTCAGAATTTTTGGAGTTACAGAAGTATACAAAGTTTCCTGATTACTACAGACTGTTCTGTTTTAGACAGATTCTATTTTTATTGTGTTCTTTGCTTATTTTGATGAATCTATGGGTAGTATCAGGGGGTATGAACCATGGAGAAGTTGGACTACAGTAGATATAACAACATATTAAATTTAGAATGAGTTCAAAACAGTACCTAAGTGCTGATTTGCTTTTCTTATACTAGCGGAGCTTATGAGTTTTCTGTTGAGTTTTGTGTTGTGAAGTTTTCAAGTTTTGGGTAAAGATTTGATGGACAACGGAATAAGGAGTGGCAAGAGCCTAAGCTTGGGGATGCCCAAGGCACCCCAAGGTAATATTTAAGGACAACAAGCATCTAAGCTTGGGGATGCCCCAGATGGCATCCCCTCTTTCGTCTTCAATCCATCGGTAAATTTACTTGAGGCTATATTTTTATTCACCACATGATATGTGTTTCGCTTGGAGCGTCTTGTATGATTCGAGTCTTTGCTTTTTAGTTTGCCACAATCATCCTTGTTGTACGCACCTTTTGAGAGGGACACACATTAATCGTCAATTTATTAGAATACTCTATGTGCTTCAGTTATATCTTTTGAGCTAGGCAGTTTTTCTCGAGTGCTTTACTTATATATTTTTACATCACGGCAGTGGCTTTATTTTATAGAATTGGTGAACTCTCATGATTCACTTATATTATTTTGAGAGTCTTAAACAGCGTGGTAATTTGCTTAGGTTTTGAATTTAGTCCTAATATGATGGGCATGCAAGAGGGATATAATAAAGACTTTCATATAGAGTGCATTGAATATATGAGAAGTTTGATTCCTTGCATTTGTTTTGAGATATAAAGATGGTGATATTAGAGTCATGCTAGTGAGTAATTGTGGGTTGGTATAAATACTTGTGTGAAAGTTTGTGATTCCCGTAGCATGCACATAAGGTGAACCGTTATGTGATGAAGTCGGAGCATGATTTATTTTTTGATTGCCATCCTTTGTGTAGAGGTCGGGATCACGTGATGGTTAACTCCTACAAACCCTTCCCCTACGGGCATGCGTGAAGTACTTTGTTTCGATAACTAATAGACTTTTGCAATAAGTATGTGAGTTCTTTATGACTAATGTTGAGTCCATAGATTATACGCACTCTCACCCTTCCACCATTGCTAGCCTCTCTAGTACCGCGCAACTTCCGCTGGTGCATTAAACCCACCATATATCCTTCCTCAAAACAACCACCATACCTACGTATTATGGCATTTCCATAGCCATTCCGAGATATATTGCCATGCAACTTCCACCGTTCTGTTTATTGTGACACACACCATCATTGTCATATTGTTCTCATATGCATGAGGCATTCATATAGAGTCATATTTTGTTCTAGTATTGAGTTGTAATTCTTGAGTTGTAAGTAAATAAAAGTGTGATGATCATCATTATTAGAGCATTGTCCCATGTGAGTAAAGGATGATGGAAGCTATGATTCCCTCACAAGTTGGGACGAGTCTCCGAACTTTAAAGAAAATAACAGAGGCCAAAGAAGCCCAAATAAAAAAACAGCCCAAAGAAGCCCAAACAAAAAGAAAAAAATGGGAGAAAAAGAGAGAAGGGACAATGTTACTATCCTTTTTCCACACTTGTGCTTCAAAGTGGCACCATGTTCTTCATGAAGGAGAGTCTCCTATTTTGTCACTTTCGTATACTAGTGGGAATTTTTCATTATATAACTTGGCTTGTATATTCCAATGATGGGCTTGCTCAAATTGCCCTAGGTATTCATGAGCAAGCGAGTTGGATGCACACCCACTTAGTTTCTTTTTGAGCTTTCATAAACTTATAGCTCTAGTGCATCCGTTGCATGGCAATCCCTACTCACTCGCATCGATATCAATTGATGGGCATATTCATAGCCTATTAATTTGCCTAGTTGATGTGAGACTTTCTCCTTCTTTTTGTCTTCTCCACAACCAGCATATTCTATTCCACCCATAGTGCTATATCCATGGCTCATGCTCATGTGTTGCGTGAAAGTTGAAAAAGTTTGAGAACATAGAAGTATGAAACAATTGCTTGGCAAACACCGGGGTTGTGCATGATGAAATACTTTGTGTGATGAAGATGGGGCATAGCCAGACCATATGATTTTGTAGAGATAACTTTCTTTGGCCATGTTATTTTGAGAAGACATGATTGCTTTATTAGTATGCTTGAAGTATTATTGTTTTTATGTCAGTATTAAACTTTTGTTTTGAATCTTACAGATCTGAACATTCATGCCATAATGAAGAAAATTACATTGATAAATATGTTAGGTATCATTCCCCATCAAAAAATTTGTTTTTATCATTTACCTACTCGAGGACGAGCAAGAATTAAGCTTGGGGAGCTTGATACGTCTCCAACGTATCTATAATTTTTTATTGTTCCATGCTATTATATTATCTGTTTTGGATGTTTTATATGCATTAATATACTATTTTATATCATTTTTTGGGACTAACCTATTAACCTAGTGCCGAGTGCAAGTTGCTATTTTTCCTTGTTTTTGGCTTTTTTAGAAAGGAATGTCAAATGGAGACCAAACGGAATAAAACTTTCGCGATGATTTTTCTTGGACCAGAAGACACCCGTAGGACTTGGAGAGGGGTCCAGGAGCTTCCCGAGGAAGTCACAAGCCAGGGGGCGCCTTGAGGGCTTGTGGGCCCCTCGGAGGTCTCCTAACCCTAATTCTTGCTCTATAAATTCACAAATATTCCCAAACCACCAGAAGCGTCCACCAAAATTCTTTTACGCCGCCGCAAGCCTCTGACCTCGTGAGATCCCATCTTGGGACCTTTTTCGGCAATCTGCCGGAGGGGTATTCGATCACGAAGGGCCTCTACATCAACCCTATCGCCCTACTGATGATGCGTGAGTAGTTTACCACAGACCTACGGGTCCATAGATAGTAGCTAGATGGCTTCTTCTCTCTCTTTGATCTTCAATACAAAGTTCTCATCGATTTTCTTGGAGTTCTATCCAATGTAATACTTTTTTGCGGTGTGTTTGTTGAGATCCGATGAATTGTGGATTTATGATCAGATTATCTATGAATATTATTTGAGTCTCCTCGGAATTCTTATATGCATGATTTGATATCTTTGTATTTCTCTTCGAACTATCGATTTGGTTTGGCCAACTAGATTGGTTTTTCTTGCAATGGGAGAGGTGCTTAGTTTTGGGTTCAATCTTGCGGTGTCCTCACCCAGTGACATAGCAGGGTTAGCGAGGCATGTATTGTATTGTTGCAATCAAGGATAGAAATATGGGGTTTACATCATATTGTTTGAGTTTATCCCTCTACATCATGTCATCTTACTTAAAGCGTTACTCCGTTCTTATGAACTTAATACTCTAGATGCATGCTGGATAACAGTCGATGTCTAGAGTAATAGTAGTAGATGCAAGCAGGAGTCGGTCTACTTATGAAGGACGTGATGCCTATATTCATGATCATTGCCTTAGATATCGTCATAACTTTGCGCTTTTCTATCAATTGCTCAATAGTAATTTGTTTACCCACCGTATGCTTTCTTCAAGAGAAACCTCTAGTGAAACCTATGGCCCTCGGGTCTATATTCCATCATATATTTTCAGATCTATAAACCAAAAACCCAAAAATACCTCGCTGGGTTTTATTTGCTTTTTTTTTGTTTTATGTTTTAGTAATCTTTTATATCTATCTCTATCAGATCTCATCCTTGCAAGTGACCCTGAAGGGATTGAAAACCCCTTTATCGCATTGGGTGCAAGTGTTTGATTGTTTGTGCAGGTGCATAGATTGGAGACTTGCTTGTACCTCCTACTGGATTGATACCTTGGTTCTCAAACTGAGGGAAATACTTATCTCTACTTTGCTGCATCACCCTTTCCTCTTCAAGGGAAAACCCAACGCAAGCTCAAGAAGTAGCAGGAAGAATTTCTGGCGCCGTTGCCGGGGAGGTTCTACATCAAGACTACCAAGTACCCATCATAAACTCTCATCTCTTGCATTACATTATTTGCCAATTACCTCTCGTTTTCCTCTCCCCCACTTCTAAAACGTTTTTAGAAAAACACACAAATATTTGCCTTTTTATTTGCCCTTCTTTCGTTCGTCTTTTCATTTGCTTTGTGGTTGCTTGTGTCCTAGATTGTTTTCTTGCTGCCATGTCTGAATATGGGGAGGCTATCATTGAAAATTCTGAGGATCTTGCTAATAAGCTTGAGGAAAAATTTGGATCTTGTTCTTTAGATCCTGAAACCGAAACTCCCTCTAATCTGGTTGTTGGTGTTCGGCGCGGGAGGTGGGGTCTCAACTCCTCCTCCGTCGGAAGGCGGGACCTGCGCCGTTGAGGGCCTTGGGGGCTCAGGTGAGGCCGTCTGGGAGGGTCCGGACCTCCTCCTATATTCGCGAGGAGGGACAAACCCTCCTGGTCTTTGGTGACTGAGGCGCCAGCCTCAGCCATGGTTGGGTCGCCCTCCTCCCCCGTGTTCGGATGGGGAGAGGTCCTTCAGGACAGCACCCCCACGGCCTCTTCGGGGACCAGGGGAGGTGCGGAGAGTGATGCCGATCTGCTATCCGCCAAGTTGTCGGGCGGAGAGGTCCCCTCCAAGGTCTACTCAATAGGGAGGCCGCGCGGTGGGCTGTGATATCACACAATTAGTTTCCGTCGGTAAGGGACTAGTAAAAATGAAACAAGAAATGTCAAAGTTCATACCTTGTGGCAGGGGGCTTAACCCTGCGGTCCTTCTCTCGGACCTCTTCGGATGCCATGGACTCCCCATCAGAGCCTGAGCTGTCGGGCAGGACCACCTTGGATCTGCACTGCCTCTTCGAGGCTCGAGGAGGCTGTTCCTCTTCGACGTCTTCGAACGCCGCTCTCTTCTTAGAGTGGAGGGCACGCTTTCCTCCTCGTCTTCATCCTCCTCCCCATCTTGGACAGACGAGGCCGTAGCATCTTCGGCCTTGGTGTCCGAACGGTCTCTCATGCGGGGCCCTCCTCTGGCCTCCGACAGATCCTTCTTCTTCTTCCCTTTCTTCTCTGGCGCCTTGTAAGGCACCACGACCAGCAGTGCCTCCAGTTGAGCTGACTGAGGCCCTTCGGGCAGCGGAGCCAAACTGCTGATCTTCTCGGCCTTTTCAAGCCACCATGTGAAGGCAACAAAGAGAGATTTAGATCGAACCTTGGACACTATGAGCGCCCGAATCTAAATTGTGCAAAGGGTTAGTTACCTTACTCGGGGGGTTTGCGGCGTCGAGCCCGATGTCCTCTTCCTTGGCCGGCCAGTCCTTATGCGGCTTGAACATCAGACTCCACACCTTGTCGTGGGTGGTGCCGAGGAGCTATTGCATGATGGCCGGGTCGTCGGGCTTGTAAGACCACATCGGACTCAGCCTCTGCTGGCAAGGAAGGAGGCGGCGGCGAAGCATTATCTAAACTACGTTGGTCAGCTAGGCACCGGTCTCCATCACGTTGGAAACACGTGTCTGCAGTTTCTTCACCTCGTCACCGGATCACCAATCGAGGCCTTTCTTGGTCCACGACGCCAATCTCGCTGGGGGTTCGAATCTAAACTCGGGGGCTGCCGTCCAGGCCGCATCCCGTGGCTCTGTTATGTAGAGCCATTCCTTCTGCCAGACTTTGATGGTGTCGATAAAAGTGCCCTCCGGCCATTGGACTCGGGTGAGCTTGCTAATCAACGCCCTGCTGCAGTCCGCCTGGGCGCCGCTGACCACCTTCGGCTTGACGTTGAATACCTTCAGCCACAGACTGAAGTGCGGCTGGACCGCAGGAGGGCCTCGCAGACGATTATGAAGGGGGAGATGTGGAGGAGAGAATTGGGGGCTAGATCATGAAAATCTAGCCCGTAGAAAAACATCAACCCCCGCACGAAGCGGTGCAACGGGAATCCCAACCCCCAGATGAAATGGGGGAGGAAAACCACCCTCTCACCTGGCGTGGTGTAACGACCCGACCCGAAATCGGTCAAGTCTCTATGTAGCTGTACCATCCCAAGATCATGCTGGCACACACAGTACATTGATGAAAAGATTCAAAGTTCAATCACACCTGAATTTATGACACGATTCTCATATCGAGTCTTTATTACATCATAATAAATTCGGCCGAAGGCCAACTCATGAGAAATAAACTAAATAAAGCTGCAGAAGCGTAGACGAATAGCGAGTCCATCCGACTCCATAGGGCAATCGCCAAGCGTGGATCGTAGTCTCACTCCTGGTCGGAAAACTCCTCTGCAACATAAGACGTTGCAGCCGTGTAGGTCAGCATTTTGAATATGCCGGCAAGTCATAGAGAGAAAGGCAATAATAACAATGCTAATGCTATATGCAATTTGGCTGTGGGGGCTCTAAGTTTTATTTTTTTGCGAAAAAGCTAGTTTCTCCCTACAACAAAGGACTTGCTTGCAATTACTACAAAATGTTGGTTGTTATTGAGATGGTTCCGCCAACCAATGTCTCATTCCCAATTATTAAATAACCCCTCAATTAATTATTAAGTTCGGTGTTGAGATTTCCGAAATACTCCAATTCCAGAGGCTCAAATGTCTGTAACCAGGGACACGGCTAATCGATTAGGTTGCTACTCTGTAGAGTCTTGTGCACTTTACCCGCAAGAATCGTTCCCTCCTTTATGTCTTCGCACTGCCTGGTGTTTGAAGATGGGACAAACGAAACTGGGTCTTCCGTAGAGTTTCTCTGGGCACTGTCGGTGCCCATCCATGTCCTACCGTTCTTCTACATCTGCTGGCACCGTCCGTCCAGAGTCACGCCTAAGGTCAACCCAGCCAGAGCCCATAATGGCTTGCGGCTGCACAGGTAAGCTTCCGATCAAGGTGTATCCATCCGTCCCTTCGTGGCTGGGTGAAGCTTTCCGCAAGATGTCATGGCGCTTTTCCATGCATCCCGGCCATCCGCTGGTGTCTCCAGGGTGCCTGTCAACCGTCCTCCACCCAGTAGTGAATTTGAAGTCCATCTTGAGCTTGAAGTCATGGGGTTGTCATCATCTTGACTCTCACATCTCCCTTATGAATCCCTCAACCAACCCCGTCTACGAGCATAGCAAAATAAACTACACGTCCCGGGCAATGGTAACAAGGGGAATTGGGTTCATCCTACCTCATGATACTACTCAAGAACATAACTAAAAATTCTCCTACTGCATGCATGGTGGGGAGGAATAATTCTAATGCAACAAAATCATAGGTATTGTAAAACGTGATCAAATGACTTGCCTGGCTGACGGTCTTCGAAAGCTAGCGACTCGTAATAGCAGGCTTCGCACACCGGAAATTCTATCGAAGCAACCAATAATCATATAAGCATACAAACATGCAATCGCATTAACATAATAGCAAGCTAACATAAATCACACAAAAGCAATCAAACCAAAACCAAAGAGAACTCGAAGAACTCCAAGCCAACAACTAGCAAGAAAATAAAATAAGCATTTTTCTTTTCTGTAAATAAAAGTTCACCCTCTGTAACTACAGAAACTAATCTAAAATAAATTATAACATAGGTAAAATAAAATCTTAAATTAACTAGAACAACAGAAAACAGCAGCAAGCTAAAAAAACTAGAAAAGCTTGTTTCCGAGTAAAACTATTTTTAATAAAGACTAAAAATACCCAAATAAATTCCTACTGCTAGGCAAGGTCAAAACAAAGCAGTTACAAAAAAATCACTAAAAAATAATCCTAGCTCAATTTATAGTAGAAATACTAATCTGACTAAAACTAATATAAACAATTTTTTAAAAACTAAAACATGGCCGAATCTATTTTCTACAGAAACTATAGGAAATTTTTAAACTAACAAAAAAGAATCAACTAAAAACATTAAATAACCTAAGGGATATAGATTTTACAAAATTGGAACTATTCTGTTAAAAACAGAAACGAAAATTAAACAAAAAAACAACTAAGGCGCTAACGGGCCGAAACAGTGAGCGCTCTAATACTATCTAACACGCGAGCGATCTTTAACTGAAACGTATACGGGCTCAGCAGAATAAACCGATCGGACCGGTCTGTCTAAAACAGGAACTAAACCGGAAATAAACCGTAAACTAAACCGGTCTATTGAAAATAACCTAACCCTTCGCGGATCTAATCTAAGCCCTAGATTAATGATCTAACGGTGGAGGGGGCTCGGGCTTACAGCGGACGGCGGCGACGGACGGAGACGATGGCGGCGACTCCGGCGATGGCGGTGCAGCGGCTCCGGTCGTCGGGGAACAAGGCGGTGGCGTCGAGGCAATGCGGCAGAGCGAGGCGGAGGTGGTGGTGGAGTTGTTGGAGCTCGGGGATGGCGCGGACGTCAAGGGTGAGGCGAAACAGAGCCCGATGCTCTGCAGCTCCGGCGGGTGGCGGACGAGCTCGGGGTCGTCGCTTCTGTGGATAAGAGGGCGGAAGACCATGTCAAAAAGGTGGGAAACAGTGACGGAAGTACGTGGGTGGAAATTGGAGTCGAGGGAGTGCTCACCGGAGTCAGAACAGGCGACGAACTGCGGCGGCAGTAGCGAGATGTGATCGGCGAGGGCGCGAGCTGCGGTGGGTTTTGGGCTAGGGTTTTAGGGGGTTCGGGAGAGGAAGGGCGTAGGTATTTATAGGACATAAGCTTGCGCGAGGGGAAGGCTTCGGAGCGTGATCCCGGGAAGATCAGAACCGCGGCGGCGCTCGGGCGTGCTCCGGAGCGGCATAGCGTGGGCGAGGGGAAAGAGAGAGGGCAGGCCCCGCGAGTCAGTGAGGGAGAGAGAGGGGAGCGAACGGGCAACCGAGGCGAATGCGGCTCGGGCGTCGGGCGCTGGGGCAGGCCGGCTCGGCCGTTGCTAGGCTGCGGCCTCGCTGGCTGGGCTGGGCCGGTTGGCCTGGCTTGCGCCTGGGTCTTTTTCCTAATTTTTTTTTTGAATTACCACAGAGAGAGAAAACTAAATATAGAAAAACATATAGTATTTTTATACAGGACATATATATATCAATAAAATCAGAAAAATAAATCCTACAACGTGAACATTTTTCAGAGGCGAACAAGAAACTTTATAAAAAAACAATTTTTGAAAATTCAAATAAAACTCAAATTTGAATTCGAAACTTTTGGCATTAATTTCTTCTGACATTTTGGAGTGTCATGTTAGATCCTCTCATACTTTTGATCAAGTATTTGTCAGGGATATTTGAAATAAATTTCAATGCCAAATCAAGTTCAAATTCACAACAAAAACTCAACTGCCTCTGAAATTTTCAAATGCCACTCAATTTCAATCAAAATGCATAGATGCTTAGCTAATAATTGTAAAACATTCCAAATTGAAAATTTGGGATGTTACAAACCTACCCACCTTAAGATGAATCTCGCCCTCGAGATTAGGGTTGGCTAGCAAATAGGTGTGGGTGGTCTCGATGAAGATCTTCTTCTCGCTCCCAAGTGACTTCCTCCTCGGTGTGGTGGCTCCACAGAACCTTGCAAAACTTGATGATCTTGCTGCGGGTAACTCTATTCACAGTCTCGAGAATTCTGATGGGTTTCTCCTCATAAGTCAGATCATTGTCAAGCTGTATGGCCTCTAGGGGCACTGTGTCTCTCAAAGGAATATCGGTCATCTCAGCATGGCATTTCTTCAGCTGGGATACGTGAAAGACACCATGAACTCCTAACAATCCTTCTGGCAATTCCAGTTTGTATGCAACTTCTCCTCTGCGTTCGAGGATTTTGTAGGGGCCAATGAACCTGGGTGCTAACTTTCCTTTAACACCTCGAAGTGGGGACACACGGAGATATATATGCTCGGTCTCCAACTTCATACGTTATCTCCTTGCGTTTACTGTCGGCATAACTCTTCTGTCTCGACTGGGCTATCTTGTGTCTATCTCGAATCAGCTTGACCTTCTCTTCGGAGTCTCTGATAAGATCGGGACCAAAAAGTTTTCGGTCTCCAACACCATCCCACAGCAATGGTGTTCTACACCTCCTTCCGTATAGAGCTTCGAAAGGGGCCATCTTCAGACTGGTCTGATAGCTGTTGTTGTACGAGAACTCTGCGTATGGCAGATTGTCATCCCAGCTAGATCCATAGTCTAGCGCGCAAGCTCTCAACATGTCCTCCAGAATCTGGTTGACTCTCTCGGTCTGTCCATCTGTCTGCGGATGAAAAGCTGTACTGAACTCCAACCTCGTACCCAAAGTTGCATGCAACTGATTCCAAAACTTTGAGGTAAATTGCGTTCCTCTATCTGCCATGATACTCCTCAGAACTCCATGCAGACATACGATCCTGGTCATGTATATCTTGGCTAACTTAGCGCTGGTATATGTGGTCTTCACGAGAATGAAATGAGCTACCTTGGTCAAGCGATCAACCACTACCCAGATAGAATCTTAACCTGAACGGGTCCTCGGTAATCCTGTGATAAAATCCATTCCAAGTTTTTCCCATTTCCACTCGGGTATCGGCAAAGGTTGAAGTAACCCTGCCGGCTTCTGATGTTCTGCCTTTACTCGCTGACAAACATCGCATACTGCTACGTACTCGGCAATATCCTTCTTCATACCTGTCCACCAGAAACTTTCCTTCAAATCCAGATACATCTTGGTGTTGCCTGGGTGAATTGAGTACGGTGAATCATGGGCCTCCTGAAGAATTAACTTCCTGACCTCTGGGTCATTAGGCACATAGAAGCGATCCTCAAACCACAAAGTTCCATGCTCATCTTCACGAAAACCTTTAGCCTTTCCGTTACTCATCTTTTCCTTTATCTCTGCAATTTCCTTGTCTGTCTTCTGGGCTTCACGGATTCTTTCGGTCAGAGTGGACTGTATATCCAAGGTGGCAACAAATCCTCTCGGTACTATCTCCAGTCGGAGCTCTCTGAGATCGTCGGCTAATTCCTGAGGTAATCCTCCAGCTATGAGGGTGTTCACATAACTTTTACGGCTCAAGGCATCTGCTACAACATTTGCCTTCCCTGGGTGATAATGCAATCTCATGTCATAGTCCTTGATCAATTCAAGCCATCTCCTCTACCTGAGGTTCAATTCCTTATGCGTGAAAATATACTTCAGGCTCTTATGATCCGTGTAAACATCACAACTGTTTCCGACAAGGAAATTTCTCCAGGTCTTGAGTGCGTGCACTACGGCTGCTAACTCCAAATCGTGTGTGGCATAATTCATCTCGTGAGCTCGTAGCTGTCTGGAGGTATAAGCTACAACGTTTCCTTCCTGCATGAGCACTCCTCCGAGTCCTTGACGAGAAGCATCACAATATACCTGGTAATCCTTGTGTATGTCCGGCAAAATGAGCACTGGGGCTGTAACCAGACGTTTCTTTAGCTCTTGAAAACTGGCTTCACAATCCTCGGTCCAAATGTACTTGGCTTCCTTCTTCAACAGCTCAGTCATGGGCTTGGCAATCTTGGAGAAATTCTCGATAAACCTCCGATAATATCCTGCGAGTCCGAGAAATCCGCGGATCTCCTTGACTGAGGTGGGGGACTGCCAGTTGGTGACCGATTCGACCTTGGTGGGGTCGACTGCTATTCCTTCTCCTGAAATAACATGTCCGAGGAATCCGACTTCCTTCAGCCAAAATTCACATTTGCTGAACTTGGCATATAACAGATGTTCTCGGAGTTTCTCCAGAACTAGACCCAGATGTTCCTTATGCTCTTCCTCGCTCTTGGAGAAAACCAATATGTCATCGATGAACAGCACGACAAACTTGTCCAGATATTCCATAAATACCTTGTTCATCATGCTCATGAAATACGCAGGGGCATTAGTCAATCCGAATGACATGACGGTATACTCATATAAACCATACCTGGTGGTGAAAGCTGTTTTGGGTATATCATGTTCACGAATCTTCAACTAATGATACCTTGATCGAAGATCGATCTTGGAGAATACCTTCGCTCCAACTAGCTGATCAAATAAATCATTAATCATCGGCAGAGGGTACTTGTTCTTGATGGTCACATCGTTCAATGAACGATAATCCACAACCATTCTTAGGGTTCCATCCTTCTTCTCTACCAAAAGAACTAGGGCTCCCCAAGGTGACGAGCTTGGCCGAATATATCCCTTCTCCAATAGCTCCTTAATTTGCTTCTTGATCTCTTCCAAATCATTCGGGGGCATCCGATAGGGTCTCTTGGATATTGGGGCTGTGTCGGGCAATAACTCAATCAAAAACTCAATATCTCTGTCCGGTGGCATTCCTGGTAATTCCTCTGGAAACACATCGGGAAAATCTTGCACTACGGGCACTTCCTCCTGAACAACACCCGTGAGGGAATTCACCCGATTCTTCATCGGTGTGCGTCTGGATACATACTTGATCCTCTTCTGCTCCGGGGTGGTGAGCAAAATTATCTTGCGGGCACAGTCGATATTTCCTTCAAACTTCGTCAACCAATCCATGCCTAGGATTATAACCAAACTCTGGGATTCCAATACTATGAGGTCTGCAGGAAAATCATGGTTTCCGATGCTGAGGGTTGAATGACAGCCTAAGCCTGCCGTCATCTCTCCTCCAGGGGAAGTGACCTGAAGAGGGGTTCTAAGGGTTCTAGTGGGCAACCCGTACTTTTCCACAATTACCCTTGATATGAATGAATGCATTGCACCGGAATCAAAGAGTACCAATACTGGATGTGAATTTAATAAAAACTTACCAACCACAGTGTCTGGCTGATCATAGACGTCCTCCACGTCAAGGTGATTCACCTGAGCACGAGGAAAAGGGTTGGGCTTCTTTGCTGAGCTTCCATTGCCGCTGCCGTTTCCATTCCTCTGCTTGGCCTTCGGACAATCGGTGGCATAGTGTCCTGTCTTCTGGCACTTGAAATGGGTGATATGACTCAAATCCTTCTGAGTCGGAGCAGGACGGTGCTGGTTGCCATTGCCTCCATTGCCTGACTTGGAGTTGTTGTCGTGGTTGCGATTGTTCCCATTCCCTCCATGGTTATGTCCTCCATGATTATGTCCTCCATGGGTGTGATGGGTATGTCCTCCCGAGTATGGGGCATAGTAGGGCTTCTACTGAGCTCCGGAGTTGTACTTTCCCTGGCCATATTTCCGCTTGCGGCTATCAATCTGCTGCTGCTTGCCTTCAAGTATGGTGGCCTTGTCTACCAGCTCCTGGTAGTTGTTGAAGGTAGCCACCATTAGCTGCATTCCCAGCTCATCATTGAGTCCCTCAAGAAACTTCTCCTGCTTTGCGGTATCTGTGGCCACATCATCTGGGGCATAGCCAGATAATTTGCTGAACTCATCCACGTACTGCCCCACAGTACGGTTCCCATGGCGTAAGTTGCGGAACTCACGCTTCTTCAGACTCATGGCTCCAGCTGAGACATGAGCGGTGCGGAAAGCCTGCTGGAACTGATCCCATGTTATGGTGGCTACCGGATAAGTGGCGGTGTAGATCTCCCACCAAGAGGCTGCAGGTCCATCAAGCTGATGTGCGGCAAAGCGCACCTTCTCTGCATCTGTGCACCCAGCAGTGGCTAACTCCCTTCCGACCTTGCGGAGCCAATCATCGGCCACAATCGGCTCAGTGCTGCTAGACAACACTGGTGGATTCAGTCTTAGGAAGCGGGTCAAGTTGTCAACAGGGGGTGGCGGCGGCGGATTATTGTTGTTGTTGTTGTTCTGGTTCTGGATGAGCATCTGCATCAGGGCATTCTGCTGCTGGATCAGCTGGGTGAGCTCCGGCGGAAAGTTGAAACCGGGGTCACGTCTCGGAGGCATCTGGTGTTTTGGAGTGGATGAGAGATTAGAATAGAACAAGGGTCTAATGAGAAAATAGCACTACCCATATGAATGCACAATCATAATCACACCAATCATTTATTCATTCATCTCAAACAAGGTTCCATCTCGGATTACAAAATCTCGCGACTAATCAAAAATAACGGCCTAACTGATCGACGAAAAAAAATATAACATGGCGGTCGACTAAATGTCTTCATCAATTATCCTTGCATCCTCCGGTGCGGCGTCCTCTGGTGCGTCGTCCTCTGGTGCGGCGTCTCCTCTTGCGGCTTCCTTCGGTGGAGCTCTCTTCATAATCCTGGTCATTGCTCACGAGGGGTCCATCATCTCCACTCGGAAAAAGGTCTTCTCCCAGGTCCATCTTCTCCTCCAGTGTGGCAATATATTTATCCCGGTCCTCGATTCTATCCATAAAATCCTTGACTTCTTCTTCATGTTCAAGGAAGTCCGCGCGTGCCTTCTCCTCCAGTTCCAATTCACGGAACAATAGCCTCCTGTGTACCTTCGAGTTTCGGCGCGTCTGGATTTGCCGATTCCTGATGAGACTCTCCAAGTCTTGGACATATGAAAGAATGGAGTCGTCCTCTACGGTACGGATGATATCTCCATTCCTAGCTCTGCGAGAAATCATGGCGAGGTCTGATGGGTCGAGCTCGGCCTTGTACTCTTCTCGGAGATGTCCAAGTGCACGATAAATCGCCATGTCTCTTCCGAGGATCCAAGTGAAATCGTAAACTCAAAGTCAATGGGCTCTGAATGTCCTCCGAAGGTCCTCCCTGGAATGTGCACCTTAATCCTGTAGCGGGTATCCGTCGAAAGTGCATTGGTAGGCTTCCCGGTGATTGAGGGCAGAGCAATCTTTAGCTTCTTCACGATCTGAACCATCTTCTTGCCGAAAAGCATCGTCTCATCCGGCTGGCAAAACTCCGGTAGCAGAACTAGGGTGAACTCGGCGGCCATCTAGAATGTTGAAAATCGGAGAGAAGTCAGAAATGAACAGGGGAGAATTACGGAATGATAAGGACATAAAATAAAATAGTCTCTTCCTATGGCTTTCCGATCCTAGGGGTTACGTCCTACGGTCAGCGTGTGCTCTCAATACCATCTCTGTAACGACCCGACCCAAAATCGGTCAAGTCTCTGTGTAGTTGTACCATCCCAAGATCATGCTGGCACACACAGTACATTGATGAAAAGATTCAAATTTCAATCACACCTGAATTTATTACACGATTCTCATATCGAGTCTTTATTACATCATAATAAATTCAGCCGAAGGTCAACTCATGAGAAATAAACTAAATAAAGCTGCGAAAGCGTAGACGAATAGCGAGTCCATCTGACTCCATAGGGCAATCGCCAAGCGTGGATCGTAGTCTCACTCCTGGTCGGAAAACTCCTCTACAACATAAGACGTTACAGCCGTGTAGGTTAGCATTTTGAATATGCCGGCAAGTCATAGAGAGAAAGACAATAATAACAATGCTAATGCTATATGCAATTTGGCTGTGGGGGCTCTAAGTTTTATGTTTTTGTGAAAAAGCCAGTTTTTCCCTACAATAAAGGACTTGCTTGCAATTACTACAAAATGTTGGTTGTTATTGAGATGGTTCCGCCAACCAATGTCTCATTCCCAATTATTAAATAACCCCGCCATTAATTTATTAAGTTCAGTGTTGAGATTTTTGAAATACTCCAATTCCAGATGCTCAAATGTCCGTAACCGGGGACACGGCTAATCGATTAGGTTGCTACTCTGTAGAGTCTTGTGCACTTTACCCGCAAGAATCGTTCCCTCCTTTATGTCTTCGCACTACCTGGTGTTTGAAGATGGGACGAACGAAACAGGGTCTTCCGTAGGGTTTCTATGCGCACTGCCGGTGCCCATCCATGTCCTACCGTTCTTCTACATCTGCTGGCACCGGCCGTCCAGAGTCACGCCTAAGGTCAACCCAGCCAGAGCCCATAATGGCTTGCGGCTGCACAGGTAAGCTTCCGGTCAAGGTGTATCCATCCGTCCCTTCGTGGCTGGGTGAAGCTTTCCGCAAGATCTCATGGCGCTTCTCCATGCATCCCGGCCATCCGCTGGTTTCTCCAGGGTGCCTGTCAACCGTCCTCCACCTAGTAGTGAATTTGAAGTCCATCTTGAGCTTGAAGTCATGGGGTTGTCATCATCTTGACTCTCACATCTCCCTTATGAATCTCTCAACACCCCGTCTACGAGCATAGCAAAATAAACTACATCATCCCGGGCAATGGTAACAAGGGGAATTGGGTTCATCCTACCTCATGCTACTACTCAAGAACATAACTAAAAATTCTCCTACTGCATGCATGGTGGGGAGGAATAATTCTAATGCAACAAAATCATAGGTATTGTAAAACATGATCAAATGACGTGCCTGGCTGACGGTCTTTGAAAGCTAGCGACTCGTAATAGCAGGCTTCGCACTCCGGAAATTCTATCGAAGCAACCAATAATCATATAAGCATGCAAACATGCAACCGCATTAACATAATAGCAAGCTAACATAAATCACACAAAAGCAATCAAACCAAAACCAAAGAAAACTCGAAGAACTCCAAGCCAACAACTAGCAAGAAAATAAAAATAAACATTTTTCTTTTCTGTAAATAAAAGTTCACCCTCTGTAACTACAGAAACTAATCTAAAATAAATTATAACAGAGGTAAAATAAAATCTTAAATTAACTAGAACAACAGAAAACAGCAGCAAGCTAAAAAAACTAGAAAAACTTGTTTTCGAGTAAAACTATTTTTAATAAAGACTAAAAATACCCAAATAAATTCCTACTCCTAGGCAAGGTCAAAACAAAGCAGTTAAAAAAAAATCACTAAAAAAATAATCCTAGCTCAATTTATAGCAGAAATACTAATCTGACTAAAACTAATATAAACAATTTTTAAAAAAGTAAAACATGGCGGAATCTATTTTCTACAAAAACTATAGGAAATTTTTAAACTAACAAAAAAAGAATCAACTAAAAACATTAAATAACCAAAGGGATATAGATTTTACAAAATTGGAACTATTCTGTTAAAAACAGAAATGAAAATTAAACAAAAAAACAACTAAGGCGCTAATGGGCCAAAACAGTGAGCACTCTAATACTATCTAACGCGCGAGCGATCTTTAACTGAAATGTATACAGGCTCAGCAGAATAAACCTATCGGACCAGTCTGTCTAAACCAGGAACTAAACTGGAAATAAACCGTAAACTAAACCGATCTATTGAAAATAACCTAACCCTTCGCGGATCTAATCTAAGCCCTAAATTAATGATCTAACGGTGGAGGGGGCTCGGGCTTACAGCGGACGGTGGCGACGGACGGAGACGATGGCGGCGACTCGGGCGATGGCGGTGCAGCGGCTCCGGTCGTCGGGGAACAAGGCGGTGGCGTCGGGGCAATGCGGCGGAGCGAGGCGGAGGTGGTGGTGGAGTTGTTGGAGCTCGGGGACGGCGCGGACGTCAAGGGCGAGGCGAAACAGAGCCCGGTGCTCTGCAGCTCCGGCGGGTGGCGGACGAGCTCGGGGTCATCGCTTCTGTGGATAAGAGGGCGGAAGACCATGTCAAAAAGGTGGGAAACGGCGACGGAAGTACGTGGGTGGAAATTGGAGTCGAGGGAGTGCTCACCGGAGTCGGAACGGGCGGCGAACTGCGGCGGCAGTAGCGAGATGCGATCGGCGAGGGCGCGAGCTGCGGTGGGTTTTGGGCTAGGGTTTTAGGGGGTTCGGGAGAGGAAGGGCGTAGGTATTTATAGGACATAAGCTTGCGCGAGGGGAAGGCTTCGGAACGTGATCCCGGGAAGATCGGAACCTCGGCGATGCTCGGGCGTGCTCCGGAGCGGCATAGCGTGGGCGAGGGGAAAGAGAGAGGGCGGGCCCCGCGGGTTAGTGAGGGAGAGAGAGAGGAGCGAACGGGCGACCGAAGCGAAGGCGGCTCGGGCGTCGGGCGCTGGGGCAGGCCGGCTCGGCCGTTGCTGGGCTGCGGCCTCGCTGGCTGGGCTCGGCCGGTTGGCCTGGCTTGCGCCTGGGTCTTTTTCCTAAAAAAAATTTGAATTACCACAGAGAGAGAAAACTAAATATAGAAAAACCTATAGTATTTTTATATAGGACATATATATATCAATAAAATCAGAAAAATAAATCCTACAACGTGAACATTTTTCAGAGGCGAACCAGAAACTTTAAAAAAAACAATTTTTGGAAATTCAAATAAAACTCAAATTTGAATTCGAAACTTTTGGCATTAATTTCTTCTGACATTTTGGAGTGTCATGTTAGCTCCTCTCATACTTTTGATCAAGTATTTGTCAGGGATATTTGAAATAAATTTCAATGCCAAATCAAGTTCAAATTCACAATAAAAACTCAACTGCCTCTGAAATTTTCAAATGCCACTCAATTTCAATAAAAATGTATAGATACTTAGCTAATAATTGTAAAACATTCCAAATTGAAAATTTGGGATGTTACACGTGGGCGTGGGGACGAATTGGCCTCCTAGGGGGCTCGATGAGCGACGGCAGCCGACAAGTAGCCGACCCGCTTCAACTCCTCGATGTCGCTGTTGGTGACGATGGAGGTGTTGGGGAACGTAGTAATTTCAAAAAAAATCCTATGCACACGCAAGATCATGGTGATGCATAGCAACGAGAGGGGAGAGTGTTGTCCACGTACCCTCGTAGACCGAAAGCGGGAGCATTAGCACAACGCGGTTGATGTAGTCGTACGTCTTCACGATCCGACCGATCCAAGTACCGAACGTACGGCACCTCCAAGTTCAGCACACGTTCAGCTCGATGACGTCTCACGAACTCCGATCCAGCAAAGCTTCACGGGAGAGTTCCGTCAGCACGACGGCATGATGACGGTGATGATGTTGCTACCGACGCAGGGCTTCGCCTAAGCACCGCTACGATATGACCGAGGTGGAATATGGTGGAGGGGGCACCGCACACGGCTGGGAGAGATCAACAGATCAACTTGTGTGTCTAGAGGTGCCCCCTGCCCCCGTATATAAAGGAGCAAGGGGGGAGAGGCGGCCGTCCAAGGAGGGCGCGCCAAGGGGGGGAGTCCTACTCCCACCGGGAGTAGGACTCCTCCTTTCCTTGTTGGAGTAGGAGAAGGTAAGGAAGGGAGAGAGGAGGAGAAGGAAAAGGGGGGCGCCGCCGCCCCCCTCCTTGTCCAATTCGGACTAGAGGGGGAGGGGGGCGCGGCTTCCCTGCCCTGGCCGCCCCTCCTCTTCTCCCACTAAGGCCCATTAGGCCCAATATACTCCCCGGGGGGTTCCGGTAACCCCCCCGGTACTCCGGTAACTGTCCGAAACCTCCCGAAACACTTTCGGTGTCCGAACGTAGTCATCCAATATATTGATCTTTACGTCTCGACCATTTCGAGACTCCTCGTCATGTCTGTGATCATATCCAGGACCCCGAACTACCTTCGGTACATCAAAACACAAAAACTCATAATACCGATCGTCACCAAACTTTAAGCGTGCGGACCCTACGGGTTCGAGAACTATGTAGACATGACCGAGACACATCTCCGGTCAATAACCAATAGCGGAACCTGGATGCTCATATTGGCTCCCACATATTCTACGAAGATCTTTATCGGTCAAACCGCATAACAACATACGTTGTTCCCTTTGTCATCGGTATGTTACTTGCCCGAGATTCGATCGTCGATATCTCAATACCTAGTTCAATCTCGTTACCGGCAAGTCTCTTTACTCGTTATGTAATGCATCATCCCGCAACTAACTCATTAGTCACATTGCTTGCAAGGCTTATAGTGATGTGCATTACCGAGAGGGCCCAGAGATACCTCTCCGACAATCGGAGTGACAAATCCTAATATCGAAATACGCCAACTCAACAAGTACCTTTAGAGACACATGTAGAGAACCTTTATAATCACCCAGTTACGTTGTGACGTTTGGTAGCACACAAAGCGTTCCTCCGGTAAACTGGAGTTGCATAATCTCATAGTCATAGGAACATGTATAAGTCATGAAGAAAGCAATAGCAACATACTAAACGATCAGGTGCCAAGCTAACGGAATGGGTCAAGTCAATCACATCATTCTCCTAATGATGTGATCCCGTTAATCAAATGACAACTCATGTCCATGGCTAGGAAACTCAACCATCTTCGATTAACGAGCTAGTCAAGTAGAGGCATACTAGTGACACTATGTTTTTCTATGTATTCACATATGTATTATGTTTGCAGTTAATACAATTCTAGCATGAATAATAAACATTTATCATGATATGAGGAAATTAATAATAACTTTATTATTGCCTCTAGGGCATATTTCCTTCAGTCTCCCACTTGCACTAGAGTCAATAATCTAGATTACATAGTAATGATTCTAACACCCATGGAGTTTTGGTGTTGATCATGTTTTGCTCGTGGAAGAGGCTTAGTCAACGGGTCTGCAACATTCAGATCCATATGTATCTTGCAAATCTCTATGTCTCCCACCTGGACTTGGTCCCGGATGGAATTGAAGCGTCTCTTGATGTGCTTGGTTCTCTTGTGAAATCTGGATTCCTTTGCCAAGGCAATTGCACCAGTATTGTCACAAAAGATTTTCATTGGACCCGATGCACTAGGTATGACACCTAGATCGGATATGAACTCCTTCATCCAGACTCCTTCATTTGCTGCTTCCAAAGCAGCTATGTACTCCGCTTCACACGTAGATCCCGCCACGACGCTTTGTTTAGAACTGCACGAACTGACAGCTCCACCGTTCAATGTAAACACGTATTCGGTTTGCGATTTAGAATCGTCCGGATCAGTGTCAAAGCTTGCATCAACGTAACCATTTACGACTAGCTCTTTGTCACCTCCATAAATGAGAAACATATCCTTAGTCCTTTTCAGGTATTTCAGGATGTTCTTGACCGTTGTCCAGTGATCCACTCCTGGATTACTTTGGTACCTCCCTGCTAAGCTAATAGCAAGACACACATCAGGTCTGGTACACATCATTGCATACATGATAGAGCCTATGGCTGAAGCATAGGGAATATCTTTCATTTTCTCTCTATCTTCTGCAGTGGTCGGGCATTGAGTCTGACTCAACTTCACACCTTGTAACACAGGAAGAACCCTTTCTTTGCTTGATCCATTTTGAACTTTTTCAAAACTTTGTCAAGGTATGTGCTTTGTGAAAGTCCTATCAAGCGTATTGATCTATCTCTATAGATCTTGATGCCCAATATGTAAGCAGCTTCACCGAGGTCTTTCATTGAAAAACTCTTATTCAAGTATCCTTTTATGCTATCCAGAAATTCTATATCATTTCCAATCAGTAATATGGCATCCACATATAATATTAGAAATGCTACAGAGCTCCCACTCACTTTCTTGTAAATACAGGCTTCTCCAAAAGTCTGGATAAAACCATATGCTTTGATCACACTATCAAAACGTTTATTCCAACTCCGAGAGGCTTGCACCAGTCCATAAATGGATCGCCGGAGCTTGCACACTTTGTTAGCTCCCTTTGGATCGACAAAACCTTCCGGTTGCATCATATACAACTCTTCTTCTAGAAATCCATTCAGGAATGCAATTTTGACATCCATTTGCCAAATTTCATAATCATAAAATGCGGCAATTGCTAACATGATTCGGACAGACTTAAGCATCGCTACGGGTGAGAAAGTCTCATCGTAGTCAACTCCTTGAACTTGTCGAAAACCTTTTGCAACAAGTCGAGCTTTGTAGATAGTAACATTACCGTCAGCGTCAGTCTTCTTCTTGAAGATCCATTTATTCTCCATGGCTTGCCGATCATTGGGCAAGTCAACCAAAGTCCACACTTTGTTCTCATACATGGATCCCATCTCAGATTTCATGGCCTCAAGCCATTTTGCGGAATCTGGGCTCACCGTCGCTTCTTCATAGTTCGTAGGTTCGCCTTAGTCAAGTAACATGACCTCCAGAATAGGATTACCGTACCACTCTGGTGCGGATCTTATTCTGGTTGACCTACGAGGTTCGGTAGTAACTTGATCTGAAGTTATATGATCATCATTATTAGCTTCCTCACTAATTGGTGTAGGAGTCACAGAAATAGATTTCTGTGATGAACTAATTTCCAATAAGGGAGCAGGTATAGTTACCTCATCAAGTTCTACTTTCCTCCCACTCACTTCTTTTGAGAGAAACTCCTTCTCTAGAAAGGATCCATTCTTAGCAACGAATGTCTTGCCTTCGGATATGTGATAGAATGTGTACCCAACAGTTTCCTTTGGGTATCCTATGAAGACACGTTTCTCCGATTTGGGTTCGAGCTTATCAGGTTGAAGCTTTTTCACATAAGCATCGTAGCCCCAAACTTTAAGAAACGACAACTTTGGTTTCTTGCCAAACCACAGTTCATAAGGCGTCATCTCAACAGATTTCGATGGTGCCCTATTTAACGTGAATGCAGCTGTCTCTAAAGCATAACCCCAAAACGGTAGTGGTAAATCAGTAAGAGACATCATAGATCACACCATATCTAGTAAAGTACGATTACGATGTTCGGACACACCATTACGCTGTGGTGTTCCGGGTGGCGTGAGTTGCGAAACTATTCCGCATTGTTTCAAATGTAGACCAAACTCGTAACTCAAATATTCTCCTCCACGATCAGATCGTAGAGACTTTATTTTCTTGTTACGATGATTTTCCACTTCACTCTGAAATTCTTTGAACTTTTCAAATGTTTCAGACTTATGTTTCATTAAGTAGATATACCCATATCTGCTCAAATCATCTGTGAAGGTGAGAAAATAACGATACCCGCTGCGAGCCTCAATATTCATCGGACCACATACATCAGTATGTATGATCTCCAACAAATCTGTTGCTCGCTCCATTGTTCCAGAGAACGGCGTTTTAGTCATCTTGCCCATAAGGCATGGTTCGCAAGTACCAAGTGATTCATAATCAAGTGATTCCAAAAGTCCATCAGTATGGAGTTTCTTCATGCGCTTTACACCAATATGACCCAAACGGCAGTGCCACAAATAAGTTGCACTATCATTAACAACTCTGCATCTTTTGGCATCAACATTATGAATATGTGTATCACTACTATCGAGATTCAACAAAAATAGACCACTCTTCATGGGTGCATGACCATAAAAGATATTACTCATATAAATAGAACAACCATTATTCTCAGATTTAAATGAATAACCGTCTCGCATCAAACAAGATCCAGATATAATGTTCATGCTCAACGCTGGCACCAAATAACAATTATTTAGGTCGGTAGATGTAGAGGTAGCTTGCCGATAGCGATCACATCGACTTTGGAACCATTTCCCACGCGCATCGTCACCTCGTCCTTAGACAGTCTTCACTTAATCCATAGTCCCTGTTTCGAGTTGCAAATATTAGCAACAGAACCAGTATCAAATACCCAGGTGCTACTGCGAGCTCTAGTAAGGTACACATCAATAACATGTATATCACATATACCTTAGTTCACCTTGCCATCCTTCTTATCCGCCAAATACTTGGGGCAGTTCCGCTTCCAGTGACCAGTCTGCTTGCAGTAGAAGCACTCAGTCTCAGGCTTAGGTCCAGACTTGGGTTTCTTCTCTTGAGCAGCAACTTGTTTGCCGTTCTTCTTGAAGTTCCCCTTCTTCTTCCCTTTACCCTTTTTCTTGAAACTGGTGGTCTTGTTGACCATCAACACTTGATGCTCCTTCTTTTTTTTGAAACGGACGCAAAAGATTTGCCTCATCTATAAATTAAGGAGAAGAGAGTTGCCCGGTTCATTAATGGGAAACCGAGCTAAAACCGTCACAACCGCTGAGCGGCACACATAAGATACCCCACACACACCACTCTAAAGAGGGCCTCGTCGAGACAGCACGCAGGCGTCATCGTCATCACTCCTCCCCTAGAAGGCGTCTTCGCCATCCCTACACTCTGAGCAAATGACTCCGACTTCGCCGTAGGCGATCGCCGACTCAACCCACTATGAAGAGGCCTTGTGGAGTTGCATGAAGATCCGTGCCAGAACTCAGCCACCTACGACCAGACAACGCAGCTCCGACTCTGGCGGAGAACTATGAAGGACAAAACCAGGCATGGCTGGCGCCACAAAAGATCACCGAATGGCCCATCTGGGGCAAGTCATCGTACGCCGCAGGGCCCCGCCGCCGCAGCTTCGACTCCACAGCAACAACCAAACCGAGGCAATCCCGTGGACACGCCGGAGAAGAGCCGACTACCGCAACCATCGCCGCGTCGCCGACATCGCTCCCACCATCACCGTTGCCACAGAAGCCTGGATGCCCCAACCGCCGCCATCCACTGGTCCCGCTCGCCAATGCCGGGCTCAAAAGACGAAGCCCCCAAGAGGGAAAACGATACCAAGGTGCCGCCAACGTCCGATCACACAAGATCAAGGGTTTCCCCCGGAGAGGCCGTGATGGCCGGATCCGTGCGAGAGGGGTGCGGCAGCAAAGTAGCGACGCCTGCAGGAAGGTCTACGACGGCCGCAGCCGCCGCCATCGCTAGTCACAGCACCAGGCCGAGAATGAGTTTTCACCAAGCTCCCGACACACCCTCGGCCGCACATCAAACCACCGGCACCGACAAGCCCACCAATCATCACCACCATCGAACCTACCCTTGGACGAAGAAGCACGAAGAACCGCCTCAGCCAGCCGCACCACGCAGAGGCCAACGGCGGCCAAACTCCATCAGCAGGCACCAGAACCATCAGCGGCCGACCGGACCCATGACCGCCGGATGCAGCCAGCCACCATTCCAGTCGAGCACCATGCTGAGAAGGAACAGATGAGCACTGCCCGAGGCCAGAAACCACCACGGTCCCGAGCCACAGCCAAACATCAGGGGCACCGGCGAGCACCACGCACGCCGAGCACCCGCCAGGGACCAGATCTGTCGCGCCCGCTGCACGTCGCTGCCCATCCACGTCGCCTCGGACCCCTTGCTAGCTGCACGCCTCGTCAGAGACCCTTGCAGCACCTCACGCCCGAGCTCCATGCCCACCACGCTCGAGACCCCCGCTCTCCCCTTGCACGCACGCGCCATCGCCGTGGCCTCCCTGAACGCCCGCGCCCCCGCAGGGGCCTCCCTGTGCGCTCCGCCCACACACCACCAGATACGGGCGTGAGGGCCCCGGATCCGCCGCTGCCGCCGGAGGGGGGAGCTCCAGCCGGCCGGCGCAGAGCTCGCGACGACCACGCGCCGGCGCCGCACGAGCCAGCCACGGGCCGTTCGCCCCCTGGAGAAGAAGCCCCGCCGCCGCCTCTGCCACACGGGCTTTGCCTGGCGACGCGTCCCGGTGGCGGCGAGGAGGGAGATGACGGAGGGGCCGGCTGCCGGAGGGAGCCTGGGTCACCGCCCGTGTCGCTCGTGCGGAGCGACGCGGGGCACAAGCCTCAGCTCGGGAATTGTCTTATCCATCCCTTGCATATTATAGTTCATCACGAAGCTCTTATAGCTTAGTGGCAGTGATTGAAGAATTCTGTCAATGACACTATCATCCGGAAGATTAACTCCCAGTTGAATCAAGTGATTGTTATACCCAGACATTTTGAGTATATGTTCACTGACAGAACTATTCTCTTCCATCTTGCAGCTGTAGAACTTATTGGAGACTTCATATCTCTCAATCCGGGCATTTGCTTGAAATATTAACTTCAACTCCTGGAACATCTCATATGCTCCATGACGTTCAAAACATCGTTGAAGTCCCGGTTCTAAGCCGTAAAGCATGGCACACTGAACTATCGAGTAGTCATCAGCTTTGCTCTGCCAGACGTTCTTAACGTCGTTAGTTGCATCTGCAGCAGGCCTGGTGTTGGAAATATGCCCTAGAGGCAATAATAAAATGGTTATTATTGTATTTCCTTGTTCATGATAATTGTCTGTTGTTCATGCTATAATTGTATTAACTGGAAACCGTAATACATGTGTGAATACATAGACCACAACATGTCCCTAGTAAGCCTCTAGTTGACTAGCTCGTTGATCAATAGATGGTTATGGTTTCCTGACCATGGACATTGGATGTCATTGATAACGGGATCACATCATTAGGAGAATGATGTGATGGACAAGACCCAATCCTAAGCATAGCACAAGATCGTGTAGTTCGTTTGCTAGAGCTTTTCTAATGTCAAGTATCATTTCCTTAGACCATGAGATTGTGCAACTCCCGGATACCGTAGGAATGCTTTGGGTGTACCAAACATCACAACGTAACTGGGTGGCTATAACGGTGCACTACAGGTATCTCCGAAAGTGTCTGTTGGGTTGGCACGAATCGAGACTGGGATTTGTCACTCCGTATGACGGAGAGGTATCTCTGGGCCCACTCGGTAATGCATCATCATAATGAGCTCAATGTGACCAAGTGTTTGGTCACGGGATCATGCATTACGGTACGAGTAAAGTGACTTGCCGGTAACGAGATTGAACAAGGTATTGGGATACCGACGATCGAATCTCGAGCAAGTAACGTACCGATTGACAAAGGGAATTGTATACGGGATTGATTGAATCCTCGACATCATGGTTCATCCGATGAGATCATCGTGGAACATGTGGGAGCCAACATGGGTATCCAGATCCCGCTGTTGGTTATTGACCGGAGAGTCGTCTCGGTCATGTCTGCATGTCTCCCGAACCCGTAGGGTCTACACACTTAAGGTTCGGTGACGCTAGAGTTGTAGAGATATTAGTATGCGGTTAACCGAAAGTTGTTCGGAGTCCCGGATGAGATCCCGGACGTCACGAGAAGTTCCGGAATGGTCCGGAGATAAAGATTTATATATGGGAAGTCCTATTTTGGCCACCGGAAAATGTTCGGGATTTTTCGGTATTGTACCAGGAAGGTTCTAGAAGGTCCCGAAGTGGGGCCCACCTGCATGGGGGGACCCACATGAACGTGGGTGGTGGGGGCAAGGCCCCACACCCCTGGTCAAGGCGCACCAAGATCCCACCTTAGAAGGAATAAGATCATATCCCGAAGGGATAAGATCAAGATCCCTAAAAAAGGGGGATAACAATCGGTGGGGAAGGGAAATGATGGGATTTCTTTCCCCCACCTTTGCCAACGCCCCAATGGACTTGGAGGGCAAGAAACCAGCCCCCTCCACCCCTATATATAGTGGGGAGGCGCATGGGAGCAGCACCCCAAGCCCTGGCGACTCCCTCCCTCCCGTGACACCTCTTCCTCCCCGCTTGCGCTTGGCGAAGCCCTGCCGGGATCCCGCTACTTCCACCACCACGCCGTCGTGCTGCTGGATCTCCATCAACTTCTCCTCCCCCCTTGCTGGATCAAGAAGGAGGAGACGTCCCCGCTCCGTACGTGTGTTGAACGCGGAGGTGTCGTCCGTTCGGCGCTAGGATCATCGGTGATTTGGATCACGACGAGTACGACTCCAACAACCCCGTTCTCTTGAATGCTTCCGCTCGCGATCTACAAGGGTATGTAGATGCACTCCTCCCCTCTTGTTGCTAGCATCTCCTAGATTGATCTTGGTGACACGTAGGAAAATTTTGAATTTCTGCTACGTTCCCCAACACCTGGCACCCAGCGGTGCTTCCAGGACGTAATTCTTCTGTGCAGCAATGAGGATAGTCCTCAAGTTACGGACCCAGTCCGTGTAATTGCTACCATCATCTTTCAACTTTGCTTTCTCAAGGAACGCATTAAAATTCGGAACAACAGCACGGGCCATCTATCTACAACAACATAGACAAGCAAAATACTATCAGGTACTAAGTTCATGATAAATTTAAGTTCAATTAATCATATTACATAAGAACTCCCACTTAGATAGACATCCCTCTAATCATCTAAGTGATCACGTGATCCAAATCAACTAAACCATGTCCGATCATCACGTGAGATGGAGTAGTTTTCAATGGTGAACATCACTATGTTGATCATATCTACTATATGATTCACGCTCGACCTTTCGGTCTCAGTGTTCCGAGGCCATATCTGCATATGCTAGGTGATGTCTATTATGCAACCTTCATCTTGTAGACATTGTTGGGCCTCCAAGTGCAGAGGTTTGTAGGACAGTAGCAAATTTCCCTCAAGTGGATGACCTAAGGTTTATCAATCCGTGGGAGGCGTAGGATGAAGATGGTCTCTCTCAAGCAACCCTGCAACCAAATAACAAAGAGTCTCTTGTGTCCCCAACACACCTAATACAATGGTAAATTGTATAGGTGCACTAGTTCGGCGAAGAGATGGTGATACAAGTGCAATATGGATGGTAGATATAGGTCTTTGTAATCTAAAAATATAAAAACAGCAAGGTAACTAACGGTAAAAGTGAGCGTAAACGGTATTGCAATGCTAGGAAACAAGGCCTAGGGTTCATACTTTCACTAGTGCAAGTTCTCTCAACAATAATAACATAATTGGATCATATAACTATCCCTCAACATGCAACAAAGAGTCACTCCAAAGTCACTAATAGCGGAGAACAAACGAAGAGATTATGGTAGGGTATGAAACCACCTCAAAGTTATTCTTTCCGATCAATCCATTGGGCTATTCCTATAAGTGTCACAAACAGCCCTAGAGTTCGTAGTAAAATAACACCTTAAGACACACATCAACCAAAACCCTAATGTCACCTAGATACTCCAATGTCACCTCAAGTATCCGTGGTATGATTATACGATATGCATCACACAATCTCAGATTCATCTATTCAACCAACACATAGAACCTCACAGAGTGCCCCAAAGTTTCTACCAGAGAGTCAAGACGAAAACGTGTGCCAACCCCTATGCATAGGTTCATGGGCGGAACCCGCAAGTTGATCACCAAAACATACATCAAGTGAATCAATAGAATAACCCATTATCACCACGGTTATCCCACGCAAGACATACATCAAGTGTTCTCAAATCATTAAAGACTCAATCCGATAAGATAACTTCAAAGGGAAAACTCAATCCATTACAAGAGAGTAGAGGGGGAGAAACATCATAAGATCCAACTATAATAGCAAAGCTCGCGATACATCAAGATCGTGCCAAATCAAGAACACGGGAGAGAGAGATCAAACACATAGCTACTGGTACATACCCTCAGCCCCGAGGGTGAACTACTCCCTCCTCGTCATGGAGAGCCCCGGGATGATGAAGATGGCCACCGGTGAGGGATCCCCCTCCGGCAGGGTGCCGGAACAGGGTCCCGATTGGTTTTTGGTGGCTACAGAGGCTTGCGGCGGCGGAACTCCCGATCTATTGTGTTCCCCGATGATTTTAGGGTATATTGGTATATATAGGAGGAAGAAATACGTCAGGGGAGCCACGAGGGGCCCACGAGGGTGGAGGGCGTGCCCAAGGGGGTGGGCGCCCCCCCTTGCCTCGTGCCTTCCTCGTTGCTCCCCTTACGTACACCCCAAGTCTTCTGGATTGCTTCCGTTCCAAAAATAACTCTCCTGAAGGTTTCATTCCGTTTGGACTCCGTTTGATGTTCCTTTTCTGCGAAACACTGAAACAAGGGGAAAAAACAGAAACTGGCACTGGGCTCTGGGTCAATAGGTTAGTCCCAAAAATAATATAAAAGTGTTTAATAAAGCCCATAAACATCCAAAACAGATAATATAATAGCATGGAACAATCAAAAATTATAGATACGTTGGAGACGTATCAGCATCCCCAGCTTAATTCCTGCTCGTCCTCGAGTAGGTAAATGATAAAAACAGAATTTTTGATGTGGAATGCTACCTAGCATATTTCTCAGTGTAATTTTATTTATTGCGGCAAGAATATTCAGATCCATAAGGTTCAAGACAAAAGTTTAATATTGACATAAAAATAATAATAGTTCAAGCATACTAACAAAGCAATCATGTCTTCTCAAAATAACATGGCCAAAGAAAGCTATCCCTACAAAATCATATAGTCTGGCTATGCTCTATCTTCACCACACAAAATATTTAAATCATGCACAACCTCGATGACAAGCCAAGCAATTGTTTCATACTTTTAGTGTTCTCAAACTTTTTCAATCTTCACGCAATACATGAGCGTGAGCCATGGACATAGCACTATATGTGGAATAGAATGGTGGTTGTGGAGAAGACAAAAAAGAGGAGAAGATAGTCTCACATCAACTAGGCGTATCAACGGGCTATGGAGATGCCCATTAATAGATATCAATGTGAGTGAGTAGGGATTGCCATGCAACGGATGCACTAAGAGCTATAAGTATATGAAATATCAACAAAAGGAAGTGGGTGTGCATCCAACTCGCTTGCTCACGAAGACCTAGGGCATTTTGAGAAAGCCCATCATTGGAATATACAAGCCAAGTTCTATAATGAAAAATTTCCCACTAGTATATGAAAGTGATATCATAGGAGACTTTCTATCATGAAGATCATGGTGCTATTTTGAAGCACAAGTCTGGTAAAAGGATAGTAGCATTGTCCCTTCTCTCTTTTTCTCTCATTTTTTTATTTTTTTATTTGGGCCTTTTCTCTCTTTTTTTATGGCCTCTTTTTCTCTCTTTTTATTTGGGCTTCTTTGGCCTCTTTTATTTATTTATTTTGTCCGGAGTCTCATCCCGACTTGTGGGGGAATCATAGTCTCCATCATCCTTTCCTCACTGGGACAATGCTCTAATAATGATGATCATCACACTTTTATTTACTTACAACTCAAGAATTACAACTCGATACTTAGAACAAAATATGACTCTATATGAATGCCTCCGGCGGTGTACCGGGATGTGCAATGACTCATGAGTGACATGTATGAAAGAATTATGAATGGTGGCTTTGCCACAAATACGATGTCAACTACATGATCATGCAAAGCAATATGACAATGATGGAGCGTGTCATAATAAATGGAACGGTGGAAAGTTGCATGGCAATATATCTTGGAATGGCTATGGAAATGCCATAATAGGTAGGTATGGTGGCTGTTTTGAGGAAGGTATATAGTGGGTGTATGATACCGGCGAAAGCTGCGCAGTATTAGAGAGGCTAGCAATGGTGGAAGGGTGAGAGTGCGTATAATCCATGGACTCAACATTAGTCATAAAGAACTCATATACTTATTGCAAAAATCTATTAGTTATCGAAACGAAGTACTACGCGCATGCTCTTAGGGGGATAGATTGGTAGGAAAAGACCATCGCTCGTCCCCGACCGCCACTCATAAGGAGGACAATCAATAAATAAATCATGCTCCGACGTCATCACATAACGGTTCACCATACGTGCATGCTACGGGAATCACAAACTTTAACACAAGTATCTCTCAAATTCACAACTACTCAACTAGCATGACTCTAATATCACCATCTTCATATCTCAAAACAATCATAAGGAATCAAACTTCTCATAGTGTCGTGGTTTTGTCACGGCAGATGTCCTCGTGAAAGGACTTAGTTGTGGAGCCATTGCTACGGGTTAGCTTAAAGGGGTTAAACCGGACAAGGGACACGAGATTTTTATACTAGTTCGGCCCCTTACGATGAAGGTAAAAGCCTACGTCTAGTTGTGATGGAATTGCTGGGGTTTCGATGACCATGGAGCTAATATGCTTTGCCTGAGTCTCGAGTTGTTGTCTGTTGTCCTTGAACCGCCGCCGGGTCGTCCCCTTATATACATGGGTTGACGCCCGTCGGTTTACAGAATCCCGAGGCCGGCTCATAAACGTGTCCGGCTCGGCCTCTGCTCGAACACAAGTTTACATATTAATACCGGTTTATGTCTACAGGCCTTAAACCGGCCTTGGGACCCGGGCCTTCATAAAACATCACCGTCTGTCTTCATGGGCTTCAGATATAATGAACTACTTATGGGGTTAACCCGGCCTCTCCTGGCCGGTTTACGCCCAGTGGTAATATCCCCAACATTAGGCCCCAGATTGATTTGAACCGGTTCATATCAATCTTCAATACTTTAAGAAAATTTCTTCTTCAACATCTTCACATAATCTTGTAAACCGCCATGACGTCGCCTTCCAGGACCATGGTAAACCGCCATGATGTCATCTGTTATTTAAAATTGTATATAACCCATCCTCATTAATGGGCCTCCGAAGATCGAGGCAACAGAGCTGTCACACACCCCATTTTTCGGGCTCCTCGATTCTTGCGCCTGCCTTTTATCCTTTTGCCTTTATAAATAGGGCCAGGGGGTCTTTCCATTCCCCCCCCCCGTATCTCTTCACCTCATCTTCTTCCTCACGCTGCCCGACCTTTGGAGCTCTGCCGCCACCGTCGACCTTCGTTTCATCCTCCGCAACGGCCGCTGCATCAACCTAACCGGACCAGAAAATTGAGGCGCTTCTCCGCTGTTCCCTCATCATCAATGAGTTCTTCCTTTCTTTGCTCTATATCCACCATTAGGGTTTCAAGGTTCATCGGAGTCTATCCAATCTTCGCAATTGTTCTCTCCTATTCCTTTCATTAGCATAAACAGCTAGCTGGATCCGATATTTCTTACGTGGCCGTAGCCATAATCTCCTTTTTGTTAGATATGTTCCTTTACACAAACTCATCTTGAACCTTGCTGAACTGTTCAAACTCGTGAAGTTTAGGTCTGAATTTATTTTGTTTTTCCAACGCACGGCAGATCTGAAATTACCATGCCAAGCTGTGAAACTTGTTTTTCCTTCACTTACGTATCTTCAAACTTGTATCTTCAATGTCAGATTAGGCGGTTTAACTTCATAGTAAAAATGACGACCCAGTAGATATCATTAGTCCCCTGTTGAACCGCCACTGCATTCCCCATTGTACAGTCTTGATTGACAGACTCCGGTTTACATGCAACCAGCTCTGGTTTAACAATATGCTTAGATCCTTATACCGCTTTATAGTTGTCCACTGTAAATCTTAAACCGGCAATAATCATATTTCAGATTTTCATTGCCATGGCCAAGCAAGTCTATGAATGTAATTGGGCTCCTTCTCGAGTAACCGAAGAACAGCTAAACAATCTTGTTAAAACGGGCGCTTTAGCCAAGAAAGATGTCATCCACTGGAGGGTCCCTGGCCCGGAAAATCCTCCGACACCCAAGGAAGGAGAGGTAGTTGTGTTTGCTGACCATCTGGGTCGAGGTTTTAGCCCTCCCGGTTCGAAATTTTTCCGAGATGTACTAGCCAATTTTCAGCTGCGCCCTCAAGACATCGGTCCCAATTCTGTGACCAACATCTGCCACTTACAAGTCTTCTGTGAGGCTTATCTGCAAGAGGAACCTACAGTCGAACTGTTTAGGGATTTCTTTCACTTAAACCGTCGTACAGAGTTCATGGATGGACCCAATACGGAACTAGGCGGAATGGTGGTTCAGAAAAGGAAAGAAGCCACTTTCCCTCATCCCAAGCTCCACAGTCACCCCAAAGAGTGGAACCAGACCTGGTTTTATTGCAAGGATACATCTCCACCTAATGAAAACCCCCTGCCAGGTTACCGCCCTGAACGCCTTAGCAACACACATCCTTTTCCTCAAAGGTTGACTGCAAAAGAAAGGGCCAACTATGCTCCTCAATTATCAAAGCTTAGAGCCTTCATGGTGAACGGTTTGACAAGAGTTGATCTTGCTCGTTGTTGGATAAACTGGAGTATTCTGCCCTTAAGCCGGCGCTCCAGTTTGATGTGTGAATATACGGGGAGTTTGAAGGATGCTCAGCGGCACATTGACATTCAGCTTACAGATGCAGAAGTCACTGAAGCTGTAAAGAAAATGCTGAACGAACCGGAGGCTGTCTGTGCCCAAACCGGACTACTCCCTTTCTGCACCTTCAACAAACCACCGGCTGTAAGAATCATATAATCTTTTTATCTGAAGTTGCTTCTGTCCAAATATTCTCTGAAAGTGTGATTATTTTCTGACATGGTGATGATCCATTCTGGAACAAGAAACCACCACAAGACAAACCGGCGAAGCCACAAGACAAACCGGTCAAGCCAGCTCGTCCAAAGACCAAGGTTGTTAAAAAACCTGCCAAGAAAAGGACCACTGCATCCTCCGAGCTACCAGCTGATGACGATGTGGGTAATCCGGAATCAGAGGTAGAACTTGACTCTCTTGGTTCATTTTTCGTACACCTTATTGACAATGATTATTATCAGGACGACGCTGAAGGCAGTCATGCCGATGATGTAGAGGTAATCATTCTTTCCTCCGATTCAGATCCTCTGCCAACATCAAAAATCCGTCGAGCAAACCGGAAAGTAAAATTTTCTCACCCCCTTGCTTACTTGGACCCAAACTTTCTTTTGAAGACACAGCAGCACGAGGCTCGCCGCACAACCCGGCACAGCGGCCAGGTAGTCACCTCCGCCGGTTTACCGAATAGCCCGGTTCAGAAACGCCGATCAGAGGTCTCTTATCCCCTTGACACTTCATGGCCCAAAGCAGGTTGTTTCCACCAGCCTCTTAACCCGTCTGATTCAAATTATCAAGGCACTTCTCACTCATCTTCTGGCGAGTCGTCGGCCACAAAACTTCCACCCCTCAAAACAGGTCTTGGGTGAGCTATATACTTGTTTTTATCCTGGATATGTTATTTTGATATACTGTACTGATCCTCATGTTTATTTTTCTCAGCGCCAAGCCCAGACCCAGCAAGAAGGCTCGGTTGAATAAACCGGCTGATGATGATGTGGCTGTTGAACCGGAAAAAACTCCAGATCCTGAAGAAACCAACGTTGATGCCATACTGAATGACCCACCGCCTCAAGATCATGACTTTGTTGCTGAGCAGATAGAAGTTGACACCGCAAGCCATGCTGACCAGCCAACCAGCCCTGTCCGAACTAATGATAAACCGGCCAGTCCAGTTAAAAATACGGACAAAACGCCAACCCAGTGACGGCTGCTGATGACAAAGATGATGATATTATGATTACTGGCACTGGCCATACCACTTCTGGCAATCATGTCGCTTTGTCAAAGCATACTGCCAAAGACGAGCTCTCTGCAATTGGCAAAGGCAAATGGAACGCCGATTTGTCAAATTATGCCCATCTGAATGCTCAAGACCTTCACTCCGGCTTCCTGAACCGTCTGTACACCAGCCGTGACTATGAAGCCGGTTTGGTAAATTTGATGAAGGAGCGATATGAGGTAACTTCATAAGTGTTTCTCTCTTATATTTAATTGCAGCTTATAAACTCCAGTAGCCCCGAAGTGACGGTTTAAGATACCAATCTAAACCGGGACTTAGTAACAATTTCATGTTTGCGACAATGCATCTTAACTTCACTGATGTAGCCCCCAAGGGCCGGTTTACCTTTATAAAGATGAACCAGGACTTTGTAGAAGAATTCCCATATCAGCAATTATGAGCAAACACACATTAGGCCCCAAGTGCCAAGTTTAATACTTGTATTGTGCTTGGGACTTGTAGAAATTTCTGATAAAGAGCAAATATGCATTAGCCCCCAAGTGCCAAGTTTAATACTTGTATTGTGCTTGGGACTTGTAGAAATTTCTGATAAAGAGCAAATATGCATTAGCCCCCAAGTACCAAGGGCATAACTTGTTATGTGCTTGGTACTTCAAATATGTACTGTCAACTCATTATATATCTGTCTCTTTATAGGCTGAACTAAGCAAGAAGGAAAGCCAAACCGCTGATCTACAAGAGAACCTCAAATCCCAGCAAGCAGAAACCACCAAAGCCAAGGAAGAGTTGACCAGCGCTCTAGGCGCTATGGAGAAACTGAAAGAGGGCTTCAACAAGGAGTGGGCGGATTGGGAGACTGAAAAATCTGCTTTGATAAAAAGGGCTGAAAACGCAGAAGTCGCTCTTAAATCGGTGGTTGATGAACTAACCGGCGTAAAGCGGCAGATTCATGCCATGACTGCCGCTGTGTTCGGTAAACACCTTTTCCTTAATACTTCCAACGTATCTTCCCATGTGGTGTCGGTTTACTGATGTGTATAATGGCGTAGGAACTCGTATTAGCCATCTGGGCTCTGACATACAGAAGAAATTGAAAGCGGCCTATACTCTGATAGAGCAGCTGTATACCGGTGCGCAGCGGATCATCTATACTGCTTCACACAATAATCCTCCTCCCACTTTGATCAAGGATACCTTAGAAAGGTTATCTATGCTTCCTGCCCTGGTAGACGAGCTAAAAAAGTCTGCCGCAAGAACGGGCGCTTTGGCCGCACTAACCCGGGCAAAAGCATGGGTACCTGACTTTGATCCAGTGGAAGCGGCCCAAGGCTATCCCAGTTTGAAGGAAGACGGAACAGAATTTGGCAATGATGATCTCCAAATCATAAACCGGGAAGTACGCCCATTGGCTTGTCAACTGATTGAAGAAGCGGATCTCTCGTACTATCAGGCGAGTTATGATGATAAGAACAAACGGGTTGCTGCACCAATTCCAGAAGCGCAAAATCTTATCCCACCAATCCGTAAGCACACTTATGCCCCTGACATTGAACCGTCCACGCTTATAAGCGATCAAGCTGTATTCCAAGCCCTAACTGGGATCGACTGGGCAATTGTTGACTTCCAGCCACTGGGTAGAGAGGAGGAAGTTGAACCGGTGCGAGATGATCCACAGCCGTCAGGCCAAGCTGGTGACCAATCATGAACCGGAGGCCGGTTTAGTCTTATACATGCTGCAACATGTATTTGAGAAAACAATTATCCTTTTGGGCACTGAAACGCCTTGTAATAGGCTAGTTAAAATACTTGGTCTGGTATGCCTTCGTGCATATTTATCTGCGACCGATGCTTGCTTAATCCGACATGCTTAATATATGATGTTCATAATCCATAGCCATTTATTCAAGCTGTTCCTGCCGATAAGAAGCTTAAAGCGCCTTGACGGTTTACCACCGGGCGGGTCATGATACCCAAATATATATATATGACCAAGGTTTATAACCAAGTTTGTAAAAGATAACCAAATATGGAAATATATAATACATGTGACCTTTAGGCATAATGTTGGCTGACCAACTTTGTAGCGAGGGTCATAACCCTACTCTGGTGGATAAGTAACTCCTGTTATATGATGCCGGTTTATAATAAAACCGTTCCGGGTTGTGATAAACACCGGTTTATTCCATACTGGTGACTTTGAGTCAAAACCAGACCGGGCTGATAATCTCCGGATTATAATTTGATTGTGTACTGACAACTTGTAGTTGACAGCCTAACCGGGTTGATAAACACCGGTTTAAAAAACGTCACAAATCTTATGAAAACAAAGAAAACTTAGCAAAAGGCAAATAAAAACCGTTGTAGTCGAGGCTTTTCACAGGCTGCCAGGCCCCAAATTCGAGGCTTTTCATGGGCTGCCAGGCCACTGAGTTAAACCATTTTTGCAAAGCCTTTTAAGATGGTCCTCAATCCTTAACCAATCATCGTTTTAACTTGACAAGTTCAGGGTCTTCATTTTAGAGTAACTTGTCAAAGTTCGAAGGGCCATACCAGGTTTACCTGGGCGGAGTGACTTACTTAAATAGGCAGGTTAACCCGGGGTTTTAGGTGTATACACCAGGCTTCCAAGCCGTGGCTTGATAGCCTATTACAAGTGTAGATTCTTAGTTCATTTCGACAGCAAAGAATCCCCAAGTAACATTTGTGAGCTGTGCTCAGTGGGTGCCTATGTTTGAGCTGTTGTTTTACAACACTCTCTTTGGCCCCGGATTGATTTGGCTTTGAGCCGATCAAGAGGTGTGACTGTGGTTCGGATACGACCAAGCCCCCAAGTGATGCTGTCGCATTGCGCCGATCAAGAGGTGTAGATATGGTTCGGATACGACCAAGCCCCCAAGTGATGTAATATAAAGCTTTGAGAAGCTAAATCAAGGGGTAAACCGGACGCCGCTTTATAAACAGAAGCTCCATGTAACCACACATGATGTAAGAAAACAACAGATACCCCGCTTTAGCTGAGGTTCCGGTTTATTATATTGATCATAATATATACATTGTCATAATATGTACATAAGCAGAGCCTATGGCTCAAGTATAGTAAGGCCGAAGATGAGCAATATTCCACGGCCGGTTGGTCTCCTCCTCCGATTTACGTGAGTCTTTGCGCTCTCGAACATCGATTAGGTAGTACGACCCGTTGTGTAGATTCTTGCTGACCACAAAGGGTCCTTCCCAAGGGGGGATAGCTTGTGCATATCCGTCTGATCCTGGATGAGTCGAAGCACCAAATCACCTTCTTGAAAGGTTCTGGTTCTAACCTGACGGCTATGATAACAACATAGATCTTGCTGATAAATCGCCGAACGGGCTGCCGCCATGTCACACTCCTCATCTAACAGGTCAAGAGCTTCCTGCCGTGCCTTCTCGTTGTCAGCTTCAACATATGCCGCTACATGAGGTGAGTCATGACAGATGTCACTAGGAAGAACCGCTTCCGCTCCATAAACCATGAAGAACGGAGTGTATCCTGTCGATCTGTTGGGTGTGGTATTGATGCTCCATAACACAGAAGGTAACTCCTCAACCCAACAACCCGACGTCCGTTGCAAAGGAACCATAAGCCGGGGTTTGATGCCTCTCAAGATCTCTTGATTGGCCCTCTCCGCTTGACCATTGGACTGGGGGTGAGCTACTGATGACACGTCAAGCCGGATGTGCTCACATTGACAGAACTCCTTCATGGCACCCTTTGACAGATCGGTACCATTGTCTGTTATAATGTTGTGTGGAAAGCCAAACCGGAAGATCACCCTTTTGATGAATTGAACCGCCTTGGCTGCATCACACTTACTAACTGGCTCTGCCTCCACCCACTTCGTGAACTTATCAACCGCCACCAAAAGGTGGGTCTTCTTGTCCATGGACCTCTTGAAAGGCCCAACCATATCCAGCCCCCAAGTTGCAAACGGCCAGGTGATTGGAATCATCCTCAACTCTTGAGCCGGTACATGAGCGCGCCTTGAGAATTTCTGACAGCCATCACATCTTTTGACCAAGTCCTCGGCATCAGCATGAGCTATCAACCAATAGAAGCCGTGACGAAACGCCTTGGCCACCAAAGATTTTGAACCGACATGGTGACCATAATCTCCTTCGTGGATCTCACGCAAAATTTCACGGCCTTCCTCAGGAGGCACACATCGTTGAAACGCCCCTGTCACACTGCAATGATGTAACTCTCCATTGATAATAGTCATGGACTTGGACCGCCGGATTATCTGCCTGGCCAAAGTTTCATCCTCTGGTAACTCGCCCCGGTTCATATATGCCAGATATGGAACCGTCCAATCTGGGATAACATGAAGAGCCGCCACCAACTGAGCTTCCGGATTAGGAACAGCCAAATCCTCTTCACTAGGGAGCTTGATGGACGAATTATGCAGAACATCCAGGAAGACATTAGGTGGAACCGGTTTACGTTGGGAACCCAGGCGACTTAAAGCGTCCGCCGCTTCATTCTTCCGCCGGTCCACATGATCCACCTGATAATCTTTAAAGTGACCTGCAAAAATATCCACCTCACGACGATATGCTGCCATGAGTGGGTCCTTGGAATCCCAAGTGCCGGATACTTGTTGAGCCACCAGATCCGAGTCGCCGAAGCACTTAATTCGGCTTAGGTTCATCTCCTTAGCCATCCGAAGACCATGGAGTAAAGCCTCATATTCAGCTGCATTGTTAGTGCAAGGGAACATTAAACGGAGAACATAACAAAACTTATCACCTCATGGGGAAGTTAATACGACTCCAGCCCCCGAGCCCTGCAATTGCCTGGACCCATCAAAATGAATAGTCCAATAAGTATGATCCAGCTTCTCTTCTGGCGCTTGTAGTTCTGTCCAATCATTGATGAAATCCACAAGTGCCTGAGATTTAATCGCCGTTCGGGGTATGTATTTCAACCCATGAGGCCCGAGCTCGATAGCCCACTTAGCAATCCGGCCAGTTGCCTCCCTGTTCTGGATTATATCCCCCAAAGGAGCAGAGCTGACCACCGTGATGGGATGACCTTGGAAATACTGCTTAAGCTTCCGGCTTGCCATAAAAACCCCATACACCAATTTTTGCCAATGTGGGTACCTTTGCTTGGATTCGATAAGTACCTCACTGATATAGTAAACCGGCCGCTGAACCGGATATTCCTTTCCTGCCTCTTTGCGCTCCACCACAATAGCCACACTAACAGCCCGAGCGTTAGCTGCTACATATAGCAACAATGGCTCTTTGTCAACCGGAGCAGCAAGAACCGGCGGATTAGCCAGCTGCCACTTTAAATCCTCAAACGCTTCATTAGCGGCGTCACTCCAGACGAAATTATCCGTTTTCTTCAGCATTTGATATAAAGGGATGGCCTTCTCGCCAAGGCGACTGATAAACCGGCTCAACGCGGCAATCCGGCCCGCCAGCCGTTGAACATCAGTGATACACTTCGGTTTGGCCAAGGAGGTGATGGCTTTGATCTTTTTCGGATTAGCTTCAATGCCCCTGTTAGACACCAAAAAGCCCAACAGCTTGCGTGTAGGTACACCAAAGACGCACTTGGCCGGATTAAGCATCATTTTGTAAACCCGCAGGTTATCGAAGGTTTCCTTCAAGTCCTCAATCAATGTCTCCTTCTTCTTGATTTCACCACAATATCATCCACATAGGCGTGAACATTGCGGCCGATCTGTTTATGAAGACAATTCTGCACACACCGTTGATAAGTCGCTTGGGCACTCTTGAGCCCAAAGGGCATGGACACATAGCAGAAGGCTCCAAAGGGAGTTATGAAGGCTGTCTTCTCCTGGTCCTTAACTGCCATTTTGATCTGATGATAACCAGAATATGCATCCAGAAAGCTTAAACATTCGCAACCCGCCGTAGCATCAATAATTTGATCAATATGGGGAGGGCAAAAGGATCTGCTGGACAAGCTTTGTTGAGATCTGTGTAGTCCACACACATACGCCAAGTGCCGTTCTTCTTAGGGACCATCACCGGATTAGCCAACCACTCAGGATGGAATACTTCAACGATAAATCCAGCCGCCAAGAGCCTGGCTACTTCTTCTCCAATAGCCTTACGTCTTTCTTCATTGAACCGGCGGAGAAACTGCTTGACCGGTTTATACTTGGGATCAACATTGAGACTGTGCTCAGCGAGTTCTCTCGGTACACCTGGCATGTCAGAAGGCTTCCACGCAAAGATGTCCCGATTCTCACGGATGAACTCGATGAGAGCGCTTTCCTATTTAGGATCCAAGTTAGCGTTGATGCTAAACTGCTTGGACGAATTGCCAGGCACGAAGTCAACAAGCTTAGTCTCATCAGCCGATTTAAACTTCATGGCCGGATCATGCTCTGTAGTTGGTTTCTTCAATGAAGTCATATCTGTCGGATCAACATTGTCTTTGTAAAACTTCAACTCTTCTGTCGCACAAACCGACTCAGCATAAGCCGCATCACCTTCTTCACACTCCAGAGCGATCTTGCGGCTCCCATGCACGGTTATAGTTCCCTTGTGACCCGGCATCTTGAGCTGCAGATAGACATAACAAGGCCGTGCCATAAACTTAGCATAAGCTGGCCGTCCAAACAGGGCATGATACGGGCTTTTGATTTTAACCACTTCAAAGGTTAAAGTTTCTAATCTTGAGTCATGCTCATCTCCAAAAGCCACCTCCAGAGCTATCTTACCAACAGGATATGCCGATTTACCAGGCACCACACCATGGAACGCCGTATTGGACGGTTTAAGATTTTTATCTGTTAACCCCATGCGATGGAAAGTTTCATAATAAAGGATATTGATACTACTCCCTCCATCCATGAGTACCTTAGTGAACTTATAGCCTCCCACCTGAGGTGCCACCACCTATGCCAGATGACCCGGATTGTCAACCCGGGGCGGATGATCTTCTCTACTCCACACAATCGGCTGCTCGGACCAGCGCAAATAACGGGGCACCACCGGTTCAACGGCATTCACTGCCCTTTTGTGAAGCTTCTGATCGCGCTTGTCCAGGCTAGTGGTGAAGACATGATATTGTCCGCTATTCAACTACTTCGGGTTGCTCTGGTAACCCGACTGCTGCTGTTGCTGTTGTTGATTCCCCTGATTGTTATAACCACCTTGGTTTCCCTGATTGCCTTGATTGCCATGCCCGCTCTGGTTACCGTGAAAACCTGAACCGGAACTGCCTCCACCATAACCCGGCCCATGAGACCCAGGGCCCGAGCCGCCACTCGGTCCATGATCATACCGGAAAGAATTAGAATTTTTGAACTCTTGCATGATGTAGCAATCTTTCTAGAGGTGCGTGGACGGATTCTCCTTCGTCCCATGTTTTGGGCAATGCTGGTTCAACAGATAAGACAGGCGGTCCGGGTTAGGACTTGGTCCTCCACCGCGCTGGGGTGGTTTACCCTTACGCCGTTGGCCCTTGTCCTGCGTGCCGTCGTTTCCATGACCTGTCGGGTTGTGGTGCTGCCCCTTGGCGTTGCCGCTCCTTTTTCCCTTCCCTGTCTTATCATCGTCAGACTCGGGATCCTTGGTACAATCAGAGTCGGCATACTTCACCAAAGCAGCCATGAGGGTTCCCATGTCATTACAATGACGTTTGAGCCGTCCCAACTTCAACTTCAGGGGTTCAAACCGGCAATTGCTTTCCAATGTTAAAACTGTGGTATCAGCGTTGATGCGGTCCGATGAATGCAAAATTTCCAAAACCTGGCGCACCCAACGGGTTGTTGACTCGCCTTCCTCCTGGACACAGGCAGCTAAGTCCACAATTGACATGGGCTACTTGCATGTATCCTTGAAATTCTGGATAAACCGGGCTCTCAACTCGGCCCATGATCTGATAGAATTAGCCGGCAAACTCTTTAACCAAGTGCGGGCCGTCCCTTCTAGCATCATGCTGAAGTATTTTGCACATGCCGCATCATCCACATCCAGCATCTCCATGGCCATCTCATAGCTTTCGACCCATGTCTCAGGGGATAAATCGGCGGTGCAATTCGGCACCTTGCGCGGGCCTTTGAAATCCTTGGGCAGGCGCACATTGCGCAATGCTGGGACGAGACACGGTACTCCCAAAGAAGTAGAAGTAACTCCTGGTTCCACCGACGTGGTTGGACGAATCGGAGTAAGCCGATGGGCTTCATGCTGCGCCGCTAACTCGGCCTCTCTGCGTGCCTGAGCCCAGTCCACCACCTCCTGAGCATCACCAGCACCACCCGCCGGGTTATTGCCACGGGGCGGATCACGGTTCCTAGCGTTGCTTGACACTGCCGGTTCATCCATACGCCTGCTGTAACTCCGGCTTGGACGGGGAGTGGAATGAATCCGAGCGCGACTATATGAATAAGCCTCCTGTTGAACCAAGGCTGTCTGAAGAAGCTCCTTAACCCGACGCGTCTCGACCGCCGCCGGAGAATCGCCTTCGATCGGGATGGCCGCCAGCCGTGAAGCTGCAGCGACAATGTTGTCCATCGGGTTAGAGTAATGACCCGGTGGCGTTGGGACATGCGGTGTTACAATGTTGTTCTGACGAGGCGGATCCACCAAACATGGCTGAACCGGCGCCCCTGCTCCAGGCGCCTCTGCCCGGTTTACCACCGGCGGATTACTGGTCCCTGCTCCTGCGGTGTTAAAGAGGTTTCTAGCGTCATAAACCGGCGGCAGGCGAGATCGGTACCTCCTCTTCAGGACTTCGTTCGACGCACTCTGATCCAGCATAATCCGGTAAGCCTGTGCATCCAAAGCGGCCCATTCCGCGGCCATCCTGGTATCCTCAGCTGCTAAGTCGGCTTTGGCCTGGGTGAACTGATCTTTCACCATCGCGATTTCCACATTGTGTGCATCCTGATCCGCCGGGTTAACCTCCGCCATCAGCGTTGCCAACGCGTCAAACAAATCAGATAGAACCTGAGCCGGCGGTCACACAGGGCCTCCTGCCCCGGCCGCTGTTGCCGCTGCTGATCCGGAAATCATCGCCGCTGCGGTCGAAGAGTGGAGCACCGATTGCGTACCGGCCATGAAGATCGCAACCCGGTTTGGCAGATCAAAGGGGTCCGTAATACTGTCGCCATCGGAACAGCCCCCAATCCGGCCATCTTGTAACTGATATAATGACTCGGTCTCTCCGGTCGATGACTCGTCGCCGGAATAAACGACGGTTTCACCACCAGATTCCGATCTATCCTCAGATTCCCCTCCATGGATGACTCCCACGAAGGCACGCTTCATGACAGGCTTGACCCGGGCAGATCTCGCACGCTGAGCCGTTTCGATGAGGTCGGTGCAGATGTCCGGCTCAGGGCCCGGTTCGCCGATCTTGCCAATGAAAACGTGTATGCCACCAAAGGGGACCCGGTACCCGTACTCGATTGAGCCGGCCTCGGGGCCCCAGCATGCATCGTCGATGTAGAGCTTGCCGCGACGACTCTTGGTCATCCGGCCCACAGCGTAACCCTTGAGTCCTTCGAAGCTGCCCTCCAAGAACTTGAAACCATCATGCGATAGCCCCACGGTGGGCGCCAACTGTCGTGGTTTTGTCACGGCAGATGTCCTCGTGAAAGGACTTAGTCGTGGAGCCATCGCTGCGGGTTAGCTTAAAGTGGTTAAACCGGACAAGGGACACGAGAGTTTTATACTAGTTCGGCCCCTTACGATGAAGGTAAAAGCCTACGTCTAGTTGTGATGGAATTGCTGGGGTTTCGATGACCAGGGAGCGAATACGCTTTGCCTGAGTCTCGAGTTGTTGTCTGTTGTCCTTGAACCGCCGCCGGGTCGTCCCCTTATATACATGGGTTGACGCCCGTCGGTTTACAGAATCCCGAGGCCGGCTCATAAACATGTCCGGCTCGGCCTCTGCTCTTTCTATCTTACAACACAAGTTTACATATTAATACCGGTTTATGTCTACAGGCCTTAAACCGGCCTTGGGCCCTGGGCCTTCATCAAACGTCACCGTCTGTCTTCATGGGCTTCAGATGTAATGAACTACTTATGGGGTTAACCTGGCCTCTCCTGGCCGGTTTACACCCAGTGGTAATATCCCCAACACATAGTATTCAATGCACTTTATATGAAAGTTTTTATTATGTCCCTCTTGGATGCCTATCATATTAGGACTAATTTCATAACCAAAGCAAATTACCATGCTGTTCTAAAGACTCTCAAAATAATATAAGTGAAGCATGAGAGTTCATATATTTCTTCAAAATAAATCCACCGCCGTGCTCTAAAAGATATTAGTGAAGCACTAGAGCAAACAACAAACTACTCCGAAAGATATAAGTGAAGATCAACGAGTAGTCGAATAATTATGCAACTATGTGAAGACTCTCTAACATTTAAGAATTTCAGATCTTGGTATTTTATTCAAACAACAAGCAAAACAAAAGAAAATAAAATGACGCTCCAAGCAAAACACATATCATGTGGTGAATAAAAATATAGCTCCAAGTAAAGTTACCGATGAATGAAGACAAAAGAGGGGATGCCATCTGGGGCATCCCTAAGCTTAGGCTCCTGGTTATCCTTGAATATTAACTTGGGGTGCCTTGTGCATCCCCAATCTTAGGCTCTTGCCACTCCTTATTCCATAGTCCATCGAATCTTTACCCAAAACTTGAAAACTTCACAACACAAAACTCAACAGAAAACTCGTAAGCTCCGTTAGTATAAGAAAATAAAACCACCACTTAGGTACTGTTGTGAAATCATTCTAAATTAATATTGGTGTAATATCTACTGTATTCCAACTTCTCTATGGTTCATACCCTCCGATACTACTCATAGATTCATCAAAATAAGCAAACAACACATAGAAAACAGAATCTGTCAAAAACAGAACAGTCTGTAGTAATCTGTATCAAACGTATACTTCTGGAACTCCAAAAATTCTGAAATAAATTGGTGGACCTGAGGAATTTGTGTAGTAATCATATGCAAAAATAATCAACTAAATATCACTCTCCAGTAAAAAGTTTTAGCTAATCTCGTCAGCGCTAAAGTTTCTGTTTTTTACAGCATGATCATAAAGACTTCACCCAAGTCTTCCCAAAGGTTCTACTTGGCACAAACACTAATTAAAACACAAAACCACATATTAACAGAAGCTAGATGAGTTATTTATTACTAAACAGAACCAAAAATCAAGAGACTAAAATAAAGTTGGGTTGCCTCCCAACAAGCGCTATCGTTTAACGCCCCTAGCTAGGCATGATGATTTCAATGATGCTCGCATAAGACATAAGAATTGAAACATAAAGAGAGCATCATGAAGAATATGACTAGCACATTTAAGTCTAACCCACTTCCTATGCATAGGGATTTTGTGAGAAAACAACTTATGGGAACAATAATCAACTAGCATAGGAAGGTAAAACAAGCAAACCTTCAAGATTTTCAACACATAGAGAGGAAACTTGATATTATTGCAATATGTAGAAGCATATGATCCTCTCTCATAATAATTTTCAGTAGCATAATGAATGAATTCAACAATATAACCAGCACCTAAAGCATTCTTTTCATGATGCATAAGCATAGAATTTTTATTACTCTCCACATAAGCAAATCTATTCTCATCAATAGTAGTGGGAGCAAACTCAACAAAATAACTATCATGTGATTGAAAATTAAGATCAAGATGACAAGTTTCATGGTTATCATTATTCTTTATAGCATACGTGTCATCACAATAATCATCATAGATAGGAGGCATGCTTTCATCATAGTAAATTTTCTCATCAAAGCTTGGGGGACAAAAAATATCATCTTCATCAAACATAGCTTCCCCAAGCTTGTGGCTTTGCATATCATTAGCATCATGGGTATTCAAAGAATTCATACTAACAACATTGCAATCATGCTCATCATTCACATATTTTATGCCAAGCATTCTATGTAATTCTTCTTCTAGTACTTTGGCACAATTTTCCTTTCCATCATACTCACGAAAGATATTAAAAAGATGAAGCGTATGAGACAAACTCAATTCCATTTTTTTGTAGTATTCTTTTATAAACTAAACTAGTGCTAAAACAAGAAACAAAAAGATTCAATTGCAAGATCTAAAGATATACCTTCAAGCACTCACCTCCCCGGCAACGACGCCAGAAAAGAGCTTGATGTCTACTACGCAACCTTCTTCTTGTAGACGTTGTTGGGCCTCCAAGTGGAGAGGTTTGTTGGACAGTAGCAAATTTCCCTCAAGTGGATGACCTAAGGTTTATCAATCCGTGGGAAGCGTCGGATGAAGATGGTCTCTCTCAAGCAACCCTGCAACCAAATAACAAAGAGTCTCTTGTGTCCCCAACACACCTAATACAATGGTAAATTGTATAGGTGCACTAGTTCGGCAAAGAGATGGTGATACAAGTGCAATATGGATGGTAGATATAGGTTTTTGTAATCTGAAAATATAAAAACAGCAAGGTAACTAACGGTAAAAGTGAGCGTAAACGGTATTGCAATGCTAGGAAACAAGGCCTAGGGTTCATACTTTCACTAGTGCAAGTTCTCTCAACAATAATAACATAATTTGATCATATAACTATCCCTCAACATGCAACAAAGAGTCACTCCAAAGTCACTAATAGCGGAGAACAAACGAAGAGATTATGGTAGGGTACAAAACCACCTCAAAGTTATTCTTTCCGGTCAATCCATTGGGCTATTCCTATAAGTGTCACAAACAGCCCTAGAGTTCGTAGTAAAATAACACCTTAAGACACACATCAACCAAAACCCTAATGTCACCTAGATACTCCAATGTCACCTCAAGTATCCGTGGTATGATTATACGATATGCATCACACAATCTCAGATTCATCTATTCAACCAACACATAGAACCTCACAGAGTGCCCCAAAGTTTCTACCAGAGAGTCAAGACGAAAACGTGTGCCAACCCCTATGCATAGGTTCATGGGCGGAACCCGCAAGTTGATCACCAAAACATACATCAAGTGAATCAATAGAATAACCCATTATCACCACGGTTATCCCACGCAAGACATACATCAAGTGTTCTCAAATCATTAAAGACTCAATCCGATAAGATAACTTCAAAGGGAAAACTCAATCCATTACAAGAGAGTAGAGGGGGAGAAACATCATAAGATCCAACTATAATAGCAAAGCTCGCGATACATCAAGATCGTGCCAAATCAAGAACACGAGAGAGAGAGAGAGAGAGAGAGATCAAACACATAGCTACTGGTACATACCCTCAGCCCCGAGGATGAACTACTCCCTCCTCGTCATGGAGAGCGCCGGGATGATGAAGATGGCCACCGGTGAGGGATCCCCCCTCCGGCAGGGTGCCGGAACAGGGTCCCGATCGGTTTTTGGTGGCTACAGAGGCTTGCGGCGGCGGAACTCCCGATCTATTGTGTTCCCTGATGGTTTTAGGGTATATTGGTATATATAGGAGGAAGAAATACGTCAGGGGAGCCACGAGGGCGGAGGGCGCGCCCAGGGGGGTGGGCGCGCCCCCCTGCCTCGTGCCTTCCTCGTTGCTTCCCTTACGTACACCCCAAGTCTTCTTGATTGCTTCCGTTCCAAAAATAACTCTCCCGAAGGTTTCATTCCGTTTGGACTCCGTTTGATATTCCTTTTCTGCGAAACACTGAAACAAGGGAAAAAACAGAAACTAGCACTAGGCTCTGGGTCAATAGGTTAGTCCCAAAAATAATATAAAAGTGTTTAATAAAGCCCATAAACATCCAAAACAGATAATATAATAGCATGGAACAATCAAAAATTATTGATACGTTGGAGACGTATCACTAGGCTCATCAAGTTTAACCCGAGTATTCTGCGTGTGCAAAACTGGCTTGCACCTGTTGTAGATGAACGTAGAGCTTATCACACCCGATCATCACGTGGTGTCTCGGCATGACGAACTTTGGCAACGGTGCATACTCAGGGAGAACACTTTTATCTTGAAATTTAGTGAGAGATCATCTTATAATGCTACCGTCAATCAAAGCAAAATAAGATGCATAATGGATAAACATCACATGCAATCAATATAAGTGATATGATATGTCCATCATCATCTTGTGCTTGTGATCTCCATCTCCGAAGCACTGTCCTGATCACCATCGTCACCGGCGCGACACCTTGATCTCCATCGTAGCATCGTTGTCGTCTAGCCAACTGTTGCTTCTACGACTATCGCTACCGCTTAGTGATAAAGTAAAGCAATTACAGGGAGATTGCATTGCATACAATACAGCGACAACCATATGGCTCCTGCTAGTTGCCGATAACTCGGTTACAAAACATGATCATCTCATACAATAAAATATAGCATCATGCCTTGACCATATCACATCACAACATGCCCTGCAAAAACAAGTTAGACGTCCTCTACTTTGTTGTTGCAAGTTTTACGTGGCTGCTATGGGCTGAGCAAGAACCGTTCTTACCTACGCATCAAAACCACAACGATAGTTCGTCAAGTTAGTGTTGTTTTAACCTTCTCAAGGACCGGGCATAGTCACACTCGGTTCAACTAAAGTTGGAGAAACTGACACCCGCCAACCACCTGTGTGCAAAGCACGTCGGTAGAACCAGTCTCGCGTAAGCGTACGCGTAATGTCGGTCCGGGCCGCTTCATCCAACAATACCGCCGAACCAAAGTATGACATGCTGGTAAGCAGTATGACTTGTATCGCCCACAACTCACTTGTGTTCTACTCGTGCATATAACATCTACGCATAAACCTGGCTCGGATGCAACTGTTGGGGAACGTAGTAATTTCAAAAAAAATCCTACGCACACGCAAGATCATGGTGATGCATAGCAACAAGAGGGGAGAGTGTTGTCCACGTACCCTCGTAGACCGAAAGCGGAAGCGTTAGCACAACGCGGTTGATGTAGTCGTACGTCTTCACGATCCGACCGATCCAAGTACCGAACGTACGGCACCTCCGAGCTCAGCACACGTTCAGCTCGATGACGTCCCACAAACTCCGATCCAGCAGAGCTTCACGGGAGAGTTCCGTCAGCACGACGGCGTGATGACGGTGATGATGTTGCTACCGACGCAGGGCTTCGCCTAAGCACCGCTACGATATGACCGAGGTGGAATATGGTGGAGGGGGCACCGCACACGGCTGGGAGAGATCAACAGATCAACTTGTGTGTCTAGAGGTGCCCCCCTGCCCCCGTATATAAAGGAGCAAGGGGGGAGAGCCGGCCAGCCAAGGAGGGCACACCAAGGGGGGGAGTCCTACTCCCACCGAGAGTAGGACTCCTCCTTTCCTTGTTGGAGTAGGAGAAGGGAAGGAAGGGAGAGAGGAGGAGAAGGAAAAAGGGGGGCGTCGCCCCCCTCCTTGTCCAATTCGGACTAGAGGGGGAGGGGGCGTGCGGCTGCCCTGGCCGCCCCTCCTCTTCTCCCACTAAGGCTCATTAGGCCCAATATACTCCCCGGGGGGTTCCGGTAACCCCCCGGTACTCCGGTAAATGTCCGAAACCTCCCGAAACACTTCTGGTGTCCGAACATAGTCATCCAATATATTGATCTTTACGTCTCAACCATTTCGAGACTCCTCGTCATGTCTGTGATCATATCTGGGACTCCGAACTACCTTCGGTACATCAAAACACAAAAACTCATAATACCGATCGTCACCAAACTTTAAGCGTGCGGACCCTACGGGTTCGAGAACTATGTAGACATGACCGAGACACGTCTCCGGTCAATAACCAATAGCGGAACCTGGATGCTCATATTGGCTCCCACATATTCTACGAAGTTCTTTATCGGTCAAACCGCATAACAACATACGTTGTTCCCTTTGTCATCGGTATGTTACTTGCCCGAGATTCGATCGTTGGTATCTCAATACCTAGTTCAATCTCGTTACCGGCAAGTCTCTTTACTCGTCATGTAATGCATCATCCCGCAACTAACTCATTAGTCACATTGCTTGCAAGGCTTATAGTGATGTGCATTACCGAGAGGGCCCAGAGATACCTCTCCGACAATCGGAGTGACAAATCCTAATCTCGAAATACGCCAACTCAGCAAGTACCTTTGGAGACACCTGTAGAGCACCTTTATAATCACCCAGTTACGTTGTGACGTTTGGTAGCACACAAAGTGTTCCTCCGGTAAACGGGAGTTGCATAATCTCATAGTCATAGGAACATGTATAAGTCATGAAGAAAGCAATAGCAACATACTAAACGATCAAGTGCTAAGCTAACGGAATGGGTCAAGTCAATCACATCATTCTCCTAATGATGTGATCCCGTTAATCAAATGACAACTCATGTCCATGGCTAGGAAACTCAACCATCTTCGATTAACGAGCTAGTCAAGTAGAGGCATACTAGTGACACTATGTTTGTCTATGTATTCACACATGTATTATGTTTTCGGTTAATACAATTCTAGCATGAATAATAAACATTTATCATGATATGAGGAAATAAATAATAACTTTATTATTGCCTCTAGGGCATATTTCCTTCAGGAGGCCCCCCACTTGTCGTTGGCACCGGATCCGGCCATGGCCAAGGCTGGAGAGCGGCTCGGAAGGAACCCGCTGCGGAGGCTGAAGGCAGGGCGCTATAGCTCTGGAGATTGGGATAGCAGCGACGAGAGGTGGAAGGAGGCGTAAGCTGGTAAACCGCGGTTGTTCCCCTTTTATGGGCCGCAGAGAAGTCGAGAGTTCCTTTTTTCACGCCACGGACCTCTCCACTTCCCGATAAACTCGCGACGTTGCGCGCAGGTGGGATGATCGAAATCATTAATCATATCCCTTAAAAAACGGGGCACGATCTCTGCCTTGATGGGGCACACCAATGGAGGCGTGGCCTCGAACCGCGCACCGAGAATTTCCAGCCATTTGGTATCATGACCGAACGTGACCCTTCGCCGGAAAGTTGTTAGATAAGGGCATTGTTCACATTGGAGCATTTTTTACCTTCGGGGCTAAGTAAAACCAAATGCTCTGGATTCCTAACACTGCTCGTCTTGAAGCGCACACAGGATAAGATGGAGAACTCGCCTTGCAAGCCAAATAGTGCAGGAGTATGCGGATGCCGATCACAGGCCCTGGCATTGGAGGCTAGTTCGGGGGCTACTGAGGGAGTACTGGACTAAGGGGTCCTCGGGCCGCCGGTCCCTTGGTTACGGGCCGAACTGATGGGTTGCTATGGGGCCGAGCTTAGGCATGGACCCGTAACCGGATAGAAGAACTTTAGAGTCGTGGTGTGCCCTCCAAGTCAAGATTAGCGTAATCTTTCCTTCATTGTAACCCATCGCATGTAACCCTAACCCTATTGGTGTCTATATAAACCAGAGGGTTTTAGTCTTTAGGGCTAGAGCAACGTCCATCACCCCATCAACCTAGGGTTTAGCTCGCCTGATCTCGTGGTAGATCGACTCTGTAACCATATCATACACATCAAATACAATCAAGCAGGATGTAGGGTTTTACCTCTTCGAGAGGGCCCGAACCTGGGTAAACGCCGTATTCATCGTCCCTTGTTCCCCATTGATCCGATCCACAACTCGGGACCCCCTACCCGAGATCTGCCGGTTTTGACACCGACGCCATCCTCTACTATCATATGCAAAGTCTTTACTTTCAGTGGCCACTATATTAGACTTGCATGTGTAGGGTGCTACTAGACTTGATAAAGTTGCTAAAGTCTGCCAAACTAAAATTGGGAAAATGCTACGTTTGTATTGGCCAAGTAGTCTAATCACCCCCCTCTAGACCTACTTGTCATCGTACACCACTGAACAAGTCGCACAAGACCATGGAGACAATCACACGCCATAGAAACACAACACAACTTAGCCCCACAACTGCCACGAACGAAGTCCTGCCGAGAACAGATGCTTGTAGGCTTAGACTACGCACCACCATACCCAAATCGGGCCTGCCGGAGCCCAGATCAACCCCCACCACCATGTGCACTACGTCGCCTCCATGTCGTCTCGCAGGGGATGAGAACAGTTGCGCCGTCATCGGCCCTAGGAGGCCATTTCCAGAGGTGGAGCAACAAATTGGGAGCCGCCCTGATCTGAGCCACCCGAACCGGCGTGTAAGCAGCCACCGTCGCACAGCCTTGGCACCTCTCGGCGACCCGCCACACGGCTAACACGACGCCCGAGCGGTTTTGCACAAGCAGCCACCAGCAGCCGATGTGAGCTCCCCAGATCATGGAGCGGGGCTCGCCAATGCCGGCTTCCTCGGGAGAATATCTCATGGAAACCAACATTCAAAGAAACTTCATGGAAACCACATTTGAAAGTTCCAAAAAAGACTAAAAAATACGGGATGTTAAGAGAGTGATGTTTTATTGCCATGCGAAATTCCAAGTTGAAACACATTACGAGATGTGCTATGAAAAAAAACAAATTCAATAATGAATAGTGATATTACTGTTTGGCACTATTCAATGTTGATTTTGTTATCTCATTGCTCACATCCCATAATGTGTTTGAACTTGAAATTTCGTATGGAAAAAAATCATTACCCTCTTAACATTCCGTATTATTTTAGATTTATTGAAACTTCAAAACATCTTTTCCATGGGGTTTTCACCAGTTTCCATGTGATATTCTCCTGGTTTCCTCTGGATTTGCCCAGAGGAGGGCGCCGACGATGGCGAGGGAGAGGGCGGAGAGGAGGGGACGATGGTGGGGGAGGGCCGGCGCCACCCGAGTCGCATGTGGAAGAAGGGTCGTGGGCGTGTTTTTGTCTTTCCGAAGCCATTAGGGCATCTCCAAGGCGGACCCGTAAACCTCCCGTAACCATCCGGACCGCGGAAGCCATCCAACACCAACCTATATTAGTCTGCGGTGCGGTCCGGACACGATTTCTCCCGCAAAATGAGATAAAAGTGGGGGAGGTTTGCTGGAGTCCGGACCGCTCCCAAGCCCGCTTCTGACCGCCCTGGCCCACCAAAAACCGGTCACCCGCCCCTCCCGCGCTTTCATTCCGATGCACGCGCCGCTTACCGCACCGCATTCTTGCCGACCCAGAGCACGCGGAGGCCAGCATTGCTGCCACGATGTGACCGGAGGGAGGGATGGCGGCGCTAACCGACGTGACCTCTCAGCAGCCGCTGCTTCAATGTGGACGCAGGTTCCCGAGGAACCAACTCCGGCTGCTGCGCCGCATTGAAGCAGCTGACCGGCCCTTCACATGGCCTGGCCGCGGCTATTTAAGCCGCGCTCCGGCGCCGTCCACATCGCATCCTCCTCCTCCCCTCCCCGCCCATCTCCCTCCACATCTTCGGCGATGGGCAAGTCATGGGCGTCGGCTCCGGCAGGCGGTTCCAGGAGGGATCTAGCGGCTCGTGGAGACGCCGCCCTCGAACTCCGGGGCCGTCGTCCTCGTCGGCTGGCAGCGACTCGACGCGGGCGGAGATCATCATCTCCTCCGGCGACGAGGAGGACCAGCAGCCGCCGCTGCCGCAGTCCGCGTCGGCGGTGTCGGGCCGGGTCTACACCGGCACGGACACGGAGTTCGAGGAGCAGATGGAGCTGATGCTCCGTCGCTCCGTCGTCCACACCAACAGCCCGGCTTCGCCACCGGGGTACTCCTCCCCATGAAGCTGAAGCCGTCATCCCCTCCACGCTCTCCGCCGCCGCGCAGCTGCGGCGTCCAAATCGGACGCCGCATCAAGGAAGAGCGGCTCTCGCCGCTGCCGCGGCGTGTCAAGGAGGAGCGCCGCTCGCGGCCGCCCTGCCCAAGGCGCGTTGGCACATTCTGCACTACATCCATAGCGGCGACTCCTCATCATCGTCCCGGAGCGCTATGACGGCGCAGGAGTACGCTGATCGGGAGCAGCGCCAGCGGGGCAGCCGCAACATTGGGCGCCGATCCAAGTTCACGGACTCGGACGTCCCGTCGCCACACATCGCGGCGGACCCGGACCTGGCATACGCCTGGGCCCTGGACCGATTCGTGACGACGTCGGAGACGGCCAAGCGCCATTTCCGCTGCCCTGACGGGGAGATGGGCAGGTACGGTGAGGAATGGTCCCTCCCCAAGATCGCCACCGCTGCCAAGGGCAATGCCTCCAACGACCGCGCCCTCTCCCACAGCCCACGTCCTCGGTGGCCGTGTCCGCACTGCGCATTGTGCAAGAGAGGGCGGAGAGGATCATCCGAGCGTCAGGCGGCCGCCGAGAAGCCCTGCCGCGATGTCTCCACCTTCCGCCGCCCCAAACCCGACGACGACTCCGATGCCGGGTCGCGCAACGATGACGGAGAAGGAGTCGCCGGCCAGCACGGCATGACCTACGAGGTCACCGTGAAGTATAGGATAGTTTAGGGTTTTTAGTTCACCGAACGAAATATCGTCCGGTTTTATGTACAAAATTATCCTACTTTCAACGAAATCCGCCGTGTTTATATCAAAATTCGTCCGGTTTGATCAAATTTCGCCCGGTTGGTTCGAGTTGTTGTGAAAATATATGCGGCTACGGTTGGATGACTGTCTCCCACATCCGTGTCTGCGGACTGATCCCCTGCCCGCGGATGGATGAGGAAGGAAATTTGCGGGTTACCATTAAAGATGCCCGTAGTTTTTGTCCGCATTTACGTAAACCTCAACCTCATCTAGGCGTGTCGTGCAGAGTCAACAGTGAATCAAAGAATGTGTATGGGTGTCATTTATGCTTTCGGTGTCGTCATTGAGCCATCAGCCATGCACATGAGCTTTCATATTAATTAAAGAGTGCCGCACTTTGCAGTGGCAGAGAGCCCGAAAGATACACGCGAGGGTCGTTCGATTTCGTGACACCAGACAATTTATCGTATGTTTCTTGGGACATGATGCTGCCTGCGTGATTAGCCATGCACTCGACATGGGTTCATTTTATATATCTCAAACAAAGATAGTAGAAGTACGCTGGTTACCGTGTGCTGACTTGGCAAGAGCAGCAAGCAGGCACACACGCCAACCCGACGACGGTTCAGCCCAGGGTCACACGTCCGCCCACACGCCAGCATCGCACCCATTCCATCCCATTCCAAAGTAACCGCCTTGCTCCCCGGCGACCAAAAGGCGCTTCCGCCCCGCTGCCAGCCGGCCAGCCGGCGACTGCGGCGAAGCTCCGCGCCGCGAGTGCCCTCGCGACCCACCCCACGGCCACCGGGCGCCACCACAAAGCCGAAAGGCGCGAGTCAATGCGACAACGCACCCGTCTCCCCTCCCACTCCCACCTCGCCCACCAAAAAAACCCAACCTCGCGGCCGAAAAAAATATCCGCACCTCGCTCGCCTTGCCGTCTCCTCTCCTGCCCCACTCCCAAAGCCAGCCAGAGAGCCCTCATCTCCTCCCCTCCTCGCCTTTCCCCCCTTCCTCCCGCCCGTCCTGGAGCGCCGCCGCACCCCATGAGCAGGCGCCGCTGATGGGCCGGCCGTCCCAGGACACCGCGTCGTCCACCTCGCCGTCCGGCTCGTGCCGCTCGTCCAAGCGCGGCCCGCGGCTCGACCGCCGCAACGCGTCCAAGAACATCGGCTACGAGTACGACCCCGCCAAGCTCTTCTGCAGCTACCCGCCGTCCCCGTCCCGGGCCTCCTCGGCCTCGGCCTCCGCCGCGCCCTCGCTCGCCAGCTCCGCCGCCTGCTCCGTCGACCTCAGCAGCTTCCGCATCGGCGGCAGCGGCGACGGCGGCGGCGACGTCCAGCTCCTCTGCCGCAACCTCGGCCTCTCCGGCCCCGAGGACTTTGCCATCTCCCTCACCGACTGGGAGGCGCACAAGGCCTTCCGCTCCTCCGCCTCCAGCTCCCCTTCCGCGCGCTCGCAGCCCGACCGCGCCGTTCGGGAGTCCCCGCTCCGCCACGAGGCCGCCGAGGACCCGGCCTTGCCCGCGGCCGCTGATTTCGAGCTCCCTGCCAAGGAAACTGCCAGGGACGCGCCGGTTGAGGCGCCAGTGCGGCCGGCATGGTTGGATCCGCCAGAGCCAGCCCGTCCCGATGTGAGGAAACCAGGCTGCGATGGAGGGATTAAGGGCGTGCGCCCTCCGCCGGTGATGCTCAAGCCACCGCCGTCGATGGCGCTGCCGCCCGCCGCCCAGGTTGGTTCCACGTGGGATCTCCTGCTGTCTTTCGCGCCAGAGGAGCAAGGGCAACCACAGGCAATCAGATCTGTTCCTGATTTTGGAGACCCGGATGCCGAGGAGGACGAGGATGCGGCGGAAGTGTTGACGTTGGAAGATCTCAGGCTGGGGGAGAGCTCCGAGGAATTCACAGGCACGTCCTCGATATCCACGACAAACGACGATGAGACAACCGAGTCTATGTTCTACATCTCGCCCAACGGGAGGTTTAAGAGGAAGATCCGGTCGTGGAGTCGAGGTGTGCTCTTGGGGAGTGGCTCCTTTGGGACGGTCTATGAGGGGATCAGCGAGTAAGTTCTCTTCACTTTTCAGGGGAAAATTAGTTCCTTATATGCTGGTTGTTAACGTTATGCTTAAGCTTAAGAGCTCAACTTGCTATGTTCGTTCCAAGATAACCTAGGGCTAGGGTATATCCAGAAGCCTTGATCAACCTGAGTTGTGTAGAGTGATCCTCTGTATTGTGTAGCAAAATACAGATGCCTAGCCTAGTACTTCCTCCGTCCCAAAATGAGCGTCTCAACTTTGTACTAAAGTTAGTACAAAGTTATACTAGGGTTAAGACACTTATTTTGGGACGGAGGGAGTAGTAAATAGTAATTGAATCATCTTCATGGTTTCATCTTCAACATAATCCTGAGTTGTGGTCAACTAGAATTAGCTAGAGTCAGAGTGCTACCCAGTTCCGAACCAAGTTCTCTAGAATACAGGGGAATATGATAATTTGTTGTGCCAAAATATTGCACTGCATCAGTTCCTGTTCTGAATTATGTGGTATTCGTAATAAAATGGATATTCAGCTTCCGGACATGAAGGACTGCAGCATCTATTGTTCCTTTATTAGGCTGCTCTTATGTTTTTCTGTTATAAGTCTCCTACATGCTGTTCTACTTCTGCATCTTATGGTATAATGATTGATGCTTCACAGCGAGGGTGTCTTTTTTGCTGTCAAAGAAGTGTCCTTACATGATCAAGGGAGCAACGCACAGCAGTGTATTTTCCAACTTGAGCAGGTTGGTTTAGCTGGTTGTTTGTGTTATTGATAATATCGGAGACCTTGTCTTTTACGACTTCTTTCCTTCTATGTTCAATGGTGTATTCTGTAATTTGGCCTCTTATTAACTTCCATTCTACTTTTCAGGAAATTGCACTCTTGAGTCAGTTTGAACATGAGAATATAGTACACTACTTCGGAACTGACAAAGTAAGCTCCGTGATCTTCCAGTTGTGCATTACTTTTTTCCATTGCTGAAGCACTGTTGTGCTCTATACTCATAGATTTCTCTGTACTTTATTCATCTGAGACTGATAATCATCATTTGTATGACTGTTCCAGGAGGACTCGAAACTATACATCTTCCTTGAACTAGTGACCCAAGGATCTCTTGTATCTTTGTATCAGAAGTACCGCCTACGAGATACTCATGTTTCGGCATACACAAGACAAATACTTAATGGATTGAATTACCTCCATGAGAGGAATATTGTTCATAGGTAATATGATTACATCAGTTCATGTACCAATGATATTGGGTTTTTGGTTTACCATGGTGTAAGATTAGCTAGATCACTGGTTTTTGTCTTGCCTTCTGAATAAATATCACCTGACCCAAATTGACAAGTCTTTAGGGCATTATGTAATGTTTTCATGTACTTATAGTTTAGAATATCATCTTGCAGAGATATTAAATGTGCCAACATACTGGTGCATGCGAATGGATCTGTGAAGCTTGCGGACTTTGGACTTGCTAAGCAGGTCCGCTACTTTCTTGTAAAACCTGCATAATTTTGAGTTTGAACTTCGAATGTAGTTATCCATGCACTAACTTTGTGATTTAACGTTGCTTTATCAATTGTCTTTCAGACCTCCAAACTCAATGTGCTAAAATCATGCAAAGGAACTGTATATTGGATGGCACCTGAGGTATATCACCACACTCTTAAGATCAGATTACCATAGTCTCGAATTCGCTTGTTTATTTTTACCCTTTTCCTTCAGTAATTCGTTGAGAATAATCAATTAGCAAGTACTCCCTCCGTAAACTAATATAAGAGCGTTTAGATCACTATTTTAGTAATCTAAACGCTCTTATATTTGTTTACAGAGGGAGTAGTAGTATAATCCTGAGGTAAAGGGGGGCTATGACGAAAAGTGTTAAGAGTTGTGTGCCGATGCACTGAAATACAGCTTGGATTTTCACACTACATCAGTTCAGTTAGCTTGCTTTGCCGGACCTTTGAGTATCGTCATGGCTCACTATTAGTGGCAACTATTGCGCTTGTAGTTCACACTGTATGTTGATGCTTAGTGGAATAATTACGTGTGTTACTAAGCGGTTAATTTAAGTTGGACTGATGCTCTATGTTCTTTATTTGCTGCGGACATTCTTGGTTTTTGGCTAAACAAGATAGTATTTGGCATAAGCATACTGTCATGTATGATATGTCCATACCTTTTTGATTATTCTAAATGGACACACTGAACTTTCAGGTCGTCAATCCCAAGAAGACATATGGACCTGCAGCTGATATATGGAGTTTGGGTTGCACGGTCCTAGAGATGTTGACACGTCAACTTCCCTATCCTGATCTGGAGTGGGTGAGTAATTCTTCATTTGAATCTAGTAATAGCTGCTGCATATTTGAATTCCAGTGTTGGTTTAAAATCTGTAAATGGTCTCTTGTGTGTGTAATTTATGATTCAAAATTCATCAGATGCACACCCATTCTTGCAACTTGTTCTGCAGACACAAGCCCTATACAGGATTGGTAAGGGTGAACCACCAGCAATTCCAAGTGGTCTTTCGAAGGAAGCTCGTGATTTCATTAGCCAGTGTGTAAAACCGAATCCAGAAGACAGACCATCCGCAGCCAAACTTTTGGACCATCCTTTTGTGAATAGATCTATGCGGTCTATACGGTCTATGAGGACATATACACGCCCAAATTCTTCTACACGTGGCATGAGTGGATAGAGCTGTGGACAACTCTAGCATATCGGCAGAATTGTAAGTTAATCTTCTGCACTACGCGGCTGCTGCCGTCAGCTACTTCAGCTAGGCTGCCATCTGTTTCTTGTCTAATCGCCTGGTTAATCTGACTCGTAGTGCTGCTTATTCTATCTGCAGATATTAGTCCTTACTAATCATGTGGAGCTGGCTGGAAAAAAGGACGATCCTTGTAAACAGAGTTGTCAACCAGCATCTCTTGTGTTTTGTTAGTTGATTCTTTACCGAATTCCGGTGATCCGGCTAATATTATTCTGCCCGGGGAGTAGAGTAATTGTGCATCTGAGCCTAGTGTAAAGTAGGAGAGGACACGATGTAAATACGCATGGTGACTTACTGCCTTGATATCAATGTCATGGTGCTGAATGAGAGGTTTCACTGGTTGTCCCAACTGCAAGGCAGAGGGGAGCAAAAGAGTAAAGAACAGGCATGCTCTGGAACTTTCCTTTTGAATTGTTTGGATTGCTTACCACATACATCACGTGGTATGCTCTGGAACTTTCGATAACGGTGGCCAGTATGGGCTGGAACTGCGTCCCTTCTTGTTGGCGACTTCTATGCTGAGGCGGGACCGTACGGCAAAGTTTTCTTTGCATTGTACGGGCCTTCCTATGGAAATTCCTCCGCTGGCCGGTGGTCGCCATTTGGCATCTACTGGTTGAGCATAGCTCACGCGTATTTGCTGACTTATTGATTTTTTTTGTCTCTCTGCCTGCTTTGTTTCTTTGTGAGAGAAATCAATGCCGTGTACAAGTCGATCGGGAACAGGACGTGCATACAGTTCAACCATAAGTAAGTCTCGCCATTCTGTTAAGATTTGTCGTGGAGGTGTTAGGGGATGGAGAATCAAATTTTGAAGAACGGCTGTCCGGCTTTTTTCCAGATTGGCGTTCCCAGGTGTAGAAAGCATAGAAACACTGTGAAGTGAGGAGAGCTCCGAACTGAGGAAGGAAGCAATCTGGTTTGGGACTTCGCGACTCTGTGCTATGAGAAACTCATGTTCTTGTGAAAATATACAATACCACTCTAAATACATCCGTTTGAGCTCACAAGTAATACGGATCGGAGAGAATAGTATATGCTTGGATTCTCGTGACTTCTTTGGAACAAATGAATTCCATATGATTAGAATCATACATAGAGTTCTCCTATAAGCCCTTCGGAGTATGAATTTTCATAGGGAGGATTCCAAACATGAGCTTCTTTGTTTTCTTACTCTGACACAAGAGGTGTGAAATCCTAGGAATCCACAAGACATGGCGCTCAAAGCCTCAAACTATGGTGTTATTCCTACATTCTAGAGCCTTGTTGTATAGCAAAGAAGCATTGTGTTGCCGCCCGCAGTCCTGCTTAAATCTGGCTTCTCAGATTCTTATGGCTTGTTTGGAACAAAGAATTTTGTAGAATTTTCATTGATTGTAAGAACCTAAATGAGCTCTCCAACCTCGTGTTGAAATTCCTTTGAAAAGTTTGGGTCAAAATAACCAATTTCTCGCAAAATTCCTGTAAGGCATACAAACAACTTTGTGAAATTCTAAGATTGCACAAGACATTACAGTCAATTCCTCTGCTTATTCCATCACTTTGTTTTGTTATTCCTCCACTCAAGGTGTGAAATCAATCAATAGAAAAAAAAAAGGAGAAGACAACTCAACTTTAAAAAGGTAAATTAGTCCAGCGTCAAATGAACCCCAAAGTTGGTATAACACACGAAAGCAACAGCCATCCCATGGCAAATCAGTTATCGCCTCCACTGTATGATCTTTGACAAACGGATATTGCAATATAAATTTTGGAACTGACAAGTGTTACATGAGACAACAAATGTGGTGAAAAATCTTCCGTTCTGTGCAAACCCCACGTCCACTGGAATGCATTTCCAGCAAACCCGTAGGTACTGGAGAAGCATAGCATGATCGATTGAATTTCGGGTCAGCAACAACGCCAAGCGGGCGTGCAGAACTGACAGCTCAGTTTACATCTGGGCCAAGCCCGCTTTGCCTACGAAGCAGCATGACCCCTTGTAGACTCCAAAAGCTTCAGCTCTTCACGCCATCCTTCAATCTTTTTTGTTTTCTCCAGTTGCTCAGGTTTCAATTTTTCTGGGTCCCCTTGCACTTGGGCTTCAGCTAAGCGTATCTGTGAGAAATTAAGGCGATAGCACAGAACAAAATAAACACGCTGACACATTTTTCAAACATACACACGCATGCACAGATGACTGAGTAAGGGAAGGAGGGAGAACCTTTTTCTTCAGTGCTCGGATTTTCTTATCTATCTCTGTAACAGATGACTCTGTTTGTAAGTTGTTGGCAGCATTTGTGGAAGGGGTTGCCGTAGCTGGAGATTCAGAAATAGCAATGCCACTTATCTGCTCTGTTATACTGTCCACTGTATTCCTCTGCTTAGTTTTGGAAGAATGAACCTTGTCAGGTTCTCCAGCATCAGCCTCTATATCCAAGCTCTTCCCTTTATCATTTGTTGAACCACCCTGCTAGTAATAAATAAGATAATGTCCAGTAACCATAAATCCATCGCACAAATCACATAGTTGTTTGATGTAAGAGATAACAAATCATTAGCATTGTGCAATACAAGCATACAAGAAAACATAATGTTTGCGTTGACCACATTACCGACAGAGAGTTATGAATGGTTAAGTATATCTTTTATGGTTTTAAATTTCTTGAACTTAGATCTGCCATAATATTAATGGTTCAATTCACCATGTTAATTCACTATATAATGGTGCTACCAGTTTATGGTGTATACCATATTGCCACATTTAAGAATTGTATGCAGCTATGTTTGATGCTCCTCCATTCCATATTAAAGAGTGTGGATTTTTTTTCCGCAAAAAAAACCGGAAAACAGGAGGCGCAGAGGATGTTTAGCACTATTTCTCCCAAAAATACCTATCAGCCCATGCCCCGCTTAATTCTATGGATCTAATGTTGCATGCATGTAGGGATGAGTAAACCACGCCGCGCCCCTCCTACCTCCTTTGCCACAGATTGTTTCGAGGGAGAGAGAGTGTGCCGTTGTAGTAGACAGGACACTGTCGGAGGCCGTTGACGGCGAGGACGCGCGCGGTGACGATAGTACCCACACACGACAAGGGAGTGGGGATCTGGGACAAGGTTGCCAGGGCCGAGGTAGACGAGATGCTGCCAAATGTCCTCAACGACGTGGTGTGGTGGCCAGGGACGTGTTTGTCAGGTCTGTCGTGGCCACAGTCGTGGATGAAGTCATGTTTAACTGGTCACGATTATGGGCACCATTTTTTGCAGTTTCTTGTTACAATTTCAATCCTCTAACAATTACGCGTCTTTGGACGATGATGAAGCACTGATCTGTGACTACTCGCCATCAACAATTCATGTCGGTTGCTCAGATTGTTCATGCATTCAGCCTGCGTCATGTACATCACGTGGGGCGATGCTGAAAGTGCGGGCGGGTGAGCGTGCAGGGAACGAACAGACCGAGCGTGTGCAGAGATCAAAGAGTTGTGGTGCAGTTAGCAAGATGATTAAGGGTTTGCTAACTGCTCATCATGCGACATAGGAGGGGCAAAAGGGTCCAAAATTGCTCCATGTGCGGCTGCATTGGTCTTTGCAAAAGAAAATTTCACAACATCCTTGTAAGAACTGAGGGGTAATCGAGTAATGTTTGGGTGGTTGTTTCTTGAACCATTTGCTACTTGGGACATATATGAGGATAAATGGGCTTGCCACACGACTTGAACAAATACAGTGTTTCCACAAGGGTATGCTTTCGCTCATTCATGAAGAATAGTGACGTTGTCACCTTGTCTGGGTCAGTTCACAGCAATATATTTTTAGGCAAAAGCTCCATACTGCATACTTTTGCTGACCATATATTCAGATCCTTAATTTCTTGACCAGAACTATAATGATGATGACGACGAATCAAGGCGAGCAATGTATAACAAAATTATGTTCCACTAACTATAATTGAAGTATACAACCGTGAGTAATGACGAATGAGACTGGACCAGATTACTAGAGAATGCTGAAACTTGAGTAATGGATCACTAATTCGCTGAAGATGGTGTCATGGCGTGATTAAGATGAAAAAACCATGCGATCTGTCTACCGTGCTCTGCTATATTTTTATAGCTTGTGGCATTTTTAAATTCCATTTGTCATAATAAGTTCTAAATTACAACTTGATGGAATGCCTGCAATCGTAATGCAAGCATAACTAAAACCAGTGCCATTAACTTGCATAGTGTTCAGGGAATGCAGAACATTTAAATTGTCCGCGATACAACATTGTGCAAGCTCCAATTGCTCATGACTTGTGGAGAATATGGCATGGAAATGATTGTCTGTTGCAACAACAACCTAAACTACCAGGTATCACTACCAACACGGCAAAATGAAGTCTTATGGTTAGGCAACACCATAGAAAACATATCAGCGATATCAGTGTTCATCTGCCAAATATCTTCGGCAGAATACGTTGATGTTTATCCATTCTTCGCAATTGAGCACCAAATCAAATCATCTTAGCAATGGCAGTATCCTTCAAGGCTAATCTTTAGCGCATATAAATCTCAACTAACGAACGAACGAAGGTCAATGCTGCCCTCGGACAATAAACCCACATATAACCATGCCAATTCAACCGAATCAAAATGTTCTGTAGCATCAATGGACAATGGTGACACGTTAACGAGAGCTGAAGGCCTACCTGGTGCCGTTTCTCCTTGCGCCGCTCGTTGCGCTTGGCCGCCTTCGTCTTGGGCTTGGCATCGAGCGCAGGGTCGTACCCCGGCGTCACGTCGGGCCCTGACTTCTTCATCTGCACCGAGCACAAACAAGCTTAAGCGCCCCCAAAAAAGAACGAGAGCCCAGCAACGGAACAGGTTTGGTGCCGTGGTGCGGGAATAGTGTACGGGGGATGCTGCGAGGACTCACGAGGGCGCCCTTGGACTGATAGATGGCGACCTCGTCCTGCGGGACGTAGCCGGCGCGGATGCGGATCTCCTTGCGGAGGGTTCCGTCCGGGCGGCGCGTCGGCGCGATGACGCGCTCGCCCTCCTTGGGGATGGAGAGGAGGCGCCGCTGCTCGCCGTCGGTGGCGGCGTCCATGGCCGCGGAGGCGTACGGGGGTCTGGAGGGGAGAGGGGGTGGAAGGCTGCGGCAGGCGGCGGCGGCGGCCGGGACGGGATGGGTTTAGGGGTAGTTCAGGCGTCAGAGTTAAGACCGGAGACCCCAGAGGTTGGGTCGGGTCGGGTGAGATTGCGGCGTTGGAGTCGAATTGTTCCTTTTTCTTTTCCACAAAAGGGAATGAACAACTCTTTATCTAAAAAAGAAATAATATGTTTGCCTCGAAAAAACAGAAAATAATATATACTATCATGTTTTAAAATATAAGACATATTAATTTTTCAAAAGTCAAATTGTCAATGTGAAATCCAACAAACCCGTCTAAGGTATCAGGGACAACATTTTGCCGAACGACATGCGCACGATGGGTAATCCAACCACATGTTGTTGTTTAGACTTTGCCCATAGATGATACGATATGACATGTCGTGTGTGTTTTGTCCGGCAACTATCGTCTGTGTAACAGTGCTTGTGCTAAAACCCTACTTCTTGCTTCATGTTTATTGATTATGGCGGTGCACATAGTACAATGATGATTGTAGGTGTATCGAGGGCATATCGACTAGCCCAGCCTCGCCTTATAAAGGAGGACGAGGACTATGGTTACAGAGTCCTAGTCAGCGCAGGCGATGAGGAGTCCTCCACGATCATCGGTGTGCTTGCCTTGGACGACAAGTAAAATCCTTCGTCTTGAAGGCTCTGAGATAGGGTAGTCAGCCCAAATCATATGGTGTCCTGATGGACCGACTTCCGGTGGTTCTCGATGCCCTGGGTCCATGGCATCGCCAGTAGCCCTTAAAGTGGTCCTTGTAGTCATCTGCTTCCGGACTGTGGTCGAATTTGGTGCGCCATCTTCAGAATGTGTGGCAAGGTCTTATCTATTCCCGATGACTTCTAAAAGAAAAAAGTATGCACTTTGCCCTGGAGGATGACGGGTAGCGTCATCTGCCAATAAAGTATCCAGATGCCGACCATGTCGGCCATGTGGCGGTCGACTTCTGATCTGAGTTTTTGTTCATGAAGGTGGCCGACACCGCAGGGCGATTCCCACGAAGCACTTTGGAATTTTGGTGACATCATTTCTATCGCCGCACTCGCTCGTAGGGCCACTCCCCGCCCAGCCTTGCTAGCGAAGTCAGACTAGCTAGTCCCATTTTTATTGAACTGCACTTTCATTTGACAAAATTTTCATTCGCTCGAGTTTTTGTAATAGCTTCATTCGCCTGCACTTTCATTTGACAAATTTTTCACCTTCATTTCTGATAGAACTTTGGATTGTTTGGATGTTTTTTATGATTGCTATTATAAAGGGAATAGAAAACTCCTCATTTTCCTCATAAAAAAACTTAGTCAATTATAAAAGTAGAGGTGTGACGATGACAATTTACTTGGAATATCTTTCTCGACCCATGGCAGCATTCCCGCTTTGTACAAAAAGTTTTTAAAGGCTAACAAAGGTTTGAGCAAATCATGCAATGTTGGGGGATCCATGAAAATATGTAGGATCAGTAAGTATGTCTGGGGTCGGGGGTGGGGTTTAGACTACTAAGCTCAAGAATGGACTCTTTTCCCAAATTTTAAGTTGTTCACTGATTTTAACCTTTTCTAAAAATCTATACAACACCCTACAGATGCATATCTAGAGTATTAGACGGCGAATAAGCTTTTCTAACAATCTATAGAACACCCTACACATGCATATCTAGAGTAATAGGTGGCGAAAAGTAAACCATGCAAGTGCAAAGGTAATGGAGTAGAGTTGAGGGAATCACAAACACAAAAAGGCTCAGTGAAGATTTTTCCCGTGGTTCAGATAGTTGGCGCTATCCACGTTGGCAGAAGCTTCAATTCACTAAGGATTTAGAATCACAAGGGATTTTGGTTGCGAGATTCCACAAAGGAATGGTCCACGGAGGACGCACAATCACAAAGGGTCCAATTAGGAGCAACCAACCTATTCCACTATGACTTACCCTCACGAAGGACTTGCCTCACCAAGGTAAAATCTTCATGAAGTAGGCGACCTCCAAGCCCTCACAAACTTCTTGGCTTCTTCACAAACTTAAAGACTTCCAAGCACACATGCCGATCTAGCAGGCACACACCCTCTGAAAGTAACAAGATGAGATTGTTTGAACAATGAATCCCTTGCACTTGTGCTTCAAAAGATAACCCCCCCAAAAATCAAACCCTTCAAGATTTGGCTATGGATTTGGAGAAAATTTAGAGTGAAAAGCAAAGAGGGATTAGATCTCAAAGGGTTGATGGTTGGTTGGAGTGGATTGCCCTTTGAGATCAGCACAAGCGGGTGGATTTCTCTCTCGAAGCATACGGTAGGAGTGGAGTTTGTTTCAAAATGAACTGGTGGGAAGGTGGGGTATAAATAGGTAGGACAAAAATCTAATCGTTACACACTTTATGCATTGCTTAATTAGGGGCTCCGACTGGAATGGCTCGATGGCTCCGAGTTGAACAAAAGTCTCAGCTTTTGATTCAGTCTTGTTCCAAACGGATTCAGTCGGAGGCTTCAAGGTTAGTACCTTAATGCCTGGCATACTCTCTGTAGTTGCTTTGGAAATTCTGACTGGTTTTGCCTAGAATTCCTGACATGATCACAAAAGGCTTCCACATCACTTTGCTGACTCCGAATGGAATGTTGGAGGCTCCGAATGAACTAGGGCTTTGGAACAAATGGCTATATGAGTGTCTCGGTGGCTCCGGAAGAGAGTGGTTCGGTGGCACCAAGATGACGTGGGATAGCTGGATATAGTGGTATTTCTTGAGGTAGTTTAAGGAGTTATTGGAGTTTGATCTTCAAGCACTTAAAGCAAAGAGCTCATTATCACATCCTCATTCCCTTTTGATAGTATTGGCGTGCCTAAGGACTCAATGTGATCTTAGATCACCAAAATGAAAATGAAGAATCCCATGGCTTAACCAACAGTTGTCTTAAAGCTTTTCAGAGGTCACCTGCAATTCCAATGTTGTTCCAAAGAAGAACTTTATCAGAAATAAACTTGAAGCATAGTTAGTTCTTCGAGATATGTTGGCATGAATTACCAAAATCCACCTAGGGGATTAGATGCACTTTCACCGTCTAATCGCATTGACTATGGCACGCGATTGGACATGGCTTACCTAGGCCCCGCACTGCCCCGTGTTTGTGTTTGACCCAACCAAGCTATGTGGGGACCGACATGCTTATCCGATCATCAATTTGAGCCAAGGCCCAGTGACGTCAGGCATAATGTCCTAGATGTCCTAGCAAGAGATTAGCCACGTCAATCCGTCATGTGAGCCGACTTGCAATATGTTTCACTCAAACACGAGTACTTAGTGCAGATCGAGCAACGTTGGTAGTGACCTGTCAGCGATAGCATCACTGGCAGAAGAATGACCTAGGATCTGGATCAACTGTGAGAAAAGACCAACGAATGAGAAGACTCCGGTCTAACTGATTTCTCGTTTGCATCCGGCCCGGTGGGGCGGACTCGATGCACATGGGTGCGCCTACGCATCTTACCTCGAGAAACAAGAAGCCGGAGTGACATTGCCGTTCATTGCTTTATTGCTCCCCACTCCCATTAACACCCCTATCTACCCTCATTCCAACGGATGGTCGACCATGGTCCACCACGGAAACAAACAACTCCTTCACCCCATCGTCAATGGCAACCACGACCGCTGACTTGTTGTCGTGACGTGTGGATTCAGTGCTTTCCATGTTTCTTAATATGCTTGTACTAAGCTATCATGCCTACAACAACATGCTTAATGTGGTTATGGGTATGTTTGCTAATGTGGTCATGCATACGCTTGTTGGTATAGTCATATGTGTGCTTGATACGTCCATTTTGCATCATGTTTTCCAACTATTATTTATAGTGTTTTTATCATTATTTCACTTTATGATACAATTCCAATGTTGTTTCTCTCTTAATGTGCAAAATTTATATGAAGAGGGAGATTGCCGACAGCTGGTATTCTGGACCTAAAATAGCTACAATAGAGATTACTATTCTCCGGAGCTCTAAATGACCTGAAACTTCATGGAGATTTTTATTGAATATATGAAAGTACCTGAATGAAGAACTACCAGAGGGGGCCACCTGCTGTTCACAAGACAATAGGGGCACAACCTGATGTCTTGTGGGGCCCACAGCAGCCCTCCGGTGCCCTTCTTCTGCTTCTTCTATATGAAGCTATTTGCCCTAAAAAGAAGAAGAAGACTTTCGGGATGAAGCGTCGCCGTCTCGAGGCCGAACCTGGACAGGAGCACTTCCTCTCCGGTGGAGCGATTCCGCTAGGGATACTTCCCTCCGGGAGGGGGAAATCGAAGCCATCGACATCACAATGTTCCTCTCACCGTGGGAGGACTAATCTTCATCAACATTTTCACCAGCACCATATCAAATCAAACCCTAGTTCATCTCTTGTACTCCATATTTGTCTCAAAACCTCAGATTGGTACCTGCAGGTTACTAGTGGTGTTGATTACATCTTGTAGTTGATGCTAGTTGGTTTATTTGGTGGAAGATTATATGTTTAGATCCCCAATCATATATTGTACTCCTCTGATCTTGAACATGAATATGATCTGTGAGTAGTTTCATTTGTTCTTGAGGACATGGGAGAAGTCTTGTTATAAGTAATCATGTGAAGTTGGTATTCGTTCAATATTTTGGTGATGTGTATGTTGTTCTTCCTCTAGTGGTGTCGTGTGAACGTCGACTACATGACACTTCACCATGTTTGGGTCTAGGGGAATCCATTGGGGAGTAATAAGTAGATGATGGGTTCGAGAGTGACAGAAGCTTAAACCCTAGGTTATGTGTTATTCCATAAAGGGATGATTTGGATCCATATGTTTTTATGCTATGGTTAGATTTATCTTAACTCTTCTTTCATAGTTGCAGATGCTTGCGAGAGGGGGTAATAATAAGTGGGGTGCTTGTTGAAGGAAGAACATCACCCTAGCACCGGTCCCCCCATGTATCAAATTAACAAAGTAGTGAATGCGGTTCAACTAAACATGACGAACGTGACTACACGAGAATTCCCATGTGTCCTCGAGAATGGTTTGGTCATTATAAGAAGTACTTTCGGGTTGTCCTTTGCTACAAAAAGGATTGGGACACCTTGCTGCACTTTTGTTACTATTGCTACGTATTACTTGTTATGAATTACCTTGCTACAAAACTATCTGTTACTACTATCTACAACACTTGCAGGCAATACCTTGCTGAAAACCGCTTGTCATTTACTTCTGCTCCTCGTTGGATTCAACACTCTTACTTATCGAAAGGACTATGATTGATCCCCTATACTTGTTGGTCATTAGTGCTCACTCATGATCATGTATGTAATGAAACTCCCTTTATAGATAATTCATAAAGCGTGTTGTCCATACCTTACTTAATTTATTGGTTGCAATTGGCCGTTGTCCGTGCAACATGTCATCTAGTATTTTAAATAAAGAAGGAAATGTTAACAAATCCTAGATCCTGATCTCTAAGAGCATATATAGCCGGACCCCTCATCCCCCTATGCGTCCGCTCGGACCAAGCTCGGACGGACCGAATAGTGACGGGTGACGAAAATGCAACCCAACCGGACTCCTCAAACTAGCCCTATATGTCCGGACTATCGGGCACCCATCCCATATCTAGGGCGCATATGGAGAGGTCGGGATGCACACGGACTCTTAGACAATGCTGGACTGGCAGGTGAGGCCCACACTGAAACGAAAAAAAGACATCGGTCTGACGGGAGCTCACTCATCCACATTCATGTTGCCGCTCCGGCGCATCGCTCGAGAGGCCAAACCTAGATATTTAAGCCGGATGGTGATCCTCAACCCTGTTCGCCTCCATTTTCTCCCTCTCCCTCTAGTCCAAGCCCTATTCCGCTCCAGCCTCGCCGTCCGTAGCCATGGTCCACCAGAAGATTACCTACTATAAGATGTTGACCCCAAAACACCAGTGGAGATCCTAGTGGAGATGGAGGCATGGCGTGTTGCTCGCATTGCAGTCGGCTTGCCTCCGGACTCTTTGGAGGAGGAGATGGAGGAGCAGGATGATAAAACAATGCTCGATACTTCTTCTGCTGGTTCCTTTATAAAGAGAAATATTGAATTCAAATGAGATCTTATTCAAAGGATTAAACCCAATTCCGAAAATTGGGAAATCGACGAAGGTAAAGAGTCAAGTATAAATCTTGAATTTGATTGTGGTAAGTCTTTTATAGAAACAAATGTTTTTCATAAGCTTAGTGTGAAATATGGACTTGAATCTGAGATAGTAGCTACTTTATGTGAATCATTTACTGCTCATGTTGATCTCCCTAAGGAGAAGTGGTTTAAGTTTCAGCCACCCATTAAAGAAATTTGTGAGGAACCTGTTATAGCTAAAACTGAAACAATTGCTTATAATGCTAATCCAATTGTACCCACTGCTTATATTGAAAACCTCATTTCCTTGTTAGGATTAAGTAACATGCTAGAGCTACAACTGTGGTTCATAAGAGTTTGTTAGAACACCTAAACCCTCTAAACAAATTAAAGTGGAACTCTATATTGCAATAGTTAAGGACCTCTTGGTCGATAATATAGAAGGTCATGTCATTTATTTCTATAAGAAGGCAACTAGGATTGCTAAACAAGTTAATACTAAACAAAATAAGCTAGATAAGAGTAAACCGATTATTAGCATGATTGTTGTTTCTGTTAAGATTGGAGATCATTGTTATCATGGTTTATGTGATATGGGTGCTATCATAAGTGCTATTCCATTTTCTTTATATCAAGAAGTTATGCATGATATTGCACCTGTTGAGATAGAAGATATTGATGTTACTATTAAGCTGGCAAACATAGATACTATTTCACCACTTGGGATTGTTAGAGATATTGAAGTCCTGTGTGGTAAGATTAAATACCCTGCCGATTTTCTAGTTCTTGGTTCACCACAAGATGATTTTTCCCTATTGTATTTGGTAGACCTTTCTTGAATACTATTAATGCTAAAATTGATTGTGCTAGAAAAAGGTGATGTACCTCATGAATTTAATTTCTCCAAGTTTAGTAGACAACCTCATGATAAAGAATTACCCAATAAAGATGAGATTATTGGTCTTGCTTATATTGTTGTGCCTCCCACTGATTCATTAGAACAATACATGTTAGACCATGGAAATGATATGCATATGAATGAAAGAAATGAGATAGATGAAATATTCTTTAGACAAGCACCTATCGTTAAACACGTTTTGCCTGTCGAAACTTTATGAGATCCTCTTCACCTAAGAGTGATCTTGTGTTTGAATTAAAGAAACTTCCAGATATGTTGAAATATGCTTATGTTGATGAAAAGAAGATATATCATGTTATTATCAATGCTAACCTTTCAGTGCATGAAGAAAAGAGATTGCTCAAAACTTTGAGAAAGCATCATGCTGCAATTGGATATGCTCTCAATGATCTTAAGGGCATCATCGCTACTCTATGTCAACACAAAAGTAATATGGAACCTGATGCTAAACCGGTTGTCGATCACCAACATCGTGTGAATCCCAAAATGAAGGATGTGGTAAGAACTGAAATATTAAAGCTCCTGGAGGTAGGCTAATAGTAGATGAGTAAGTCCTGTTTATTGTGTCCCTAAGAAAGGAGGCATTACTATTGTTTGTAATGATAAAAATGAACTCATCTCACAAGTAATTGTAACTAGCGATAAGATGGTAGAAAATTAAACAAAGCTACTAGAAAGATCATTACCCATTGCCTTTTATGATCAAATAGTAGATAGATTATCTAAGCATACACATTTCCGCTTTCTCGATGGATATTCTGGTTTCTCTCAAATACGTGTATCATAAGAAGATGAAGAAAAAACTACTTTTACTTGTCCTTTTGGAACTTATGCTTATAGACGTATGCCCTTTGGTTTATGTAATGCACCTGCTACCTTTCAAAGATGTATGATTGCTACATTCTCTAATTATTGTGACAACATTGTTGAGGTATTCATGGATGCTTTTTCCGTTTACGGAACTTCTTTTGATGATTGCTTGAGCAATCCTGACAAAGTTTTGCAGAGATGTGAAGAGACTAATCTTGTCTTGAATTGGGAGAAGTGCCACTTCATGATGAACGAAGGTACAGTCCTTGGTCAAAAAAAAATCATAAAGAGGTATTGAGGTAGATAAAGCTAAACTTGATGCAATTGAGAAAATGCCATGTCCTAAAGATATCAAAGGTATAAGAAGTTTTCTTGGTCATGCTGGTTTCTGTAGAAGGTTTATTAAGGATTTTTCTAAAATTTCTAGGCCTCTTACTAATCTCCTACAATAAGATGTGCCATTTGTTTTTTTATGCACTACAAAAAAGACACATTCGTGACATTATGGGCCGAACGAATTTTTTTGTCATGCCTACGACACTTCTATGACGATAATTGTGAGAAAACCACATATCATCATAGATGTGGTTGGCTCCTACTTCCATGACAAAAAATCATGACAGAAAATGGGTTGTTTCGTCCTGGGCGGGCCGGGGACACGCCTGCATGACATTCTTTGGGTTGTCCATAAAAAAATCATGGTAGAAGTGAGGGCGAGGAAATTTTCGCGGAGTTCCTGGTTACATTGGGTTGGTCGGTGCCGTGCGATGCACTGTGGTTTGCATTTTTCTCTCGTACGCACGCGTGGTGCGAGTCATGTCGCTATAACTGAACCCGAGCAAGAGGTATTCACTTTACTGAACCCGAGCGATCACGTGTTGCTACGTACTAAAGCCGATCGATCGATCCCTTCGCTGCTAACTGAACCCGACAGACTCCTTCGCTGCTAACTGAACCCGATCGATCGCTCCTGCTGCTGCTGCTTACTGAAGCCGATCAAACCCACGTGCGAGACGTAGCTGGCCGGTTGGGTAGCCTTTGGATGAACAATGCCCGTTGCCGCTGCTCGCGCGATACGTAGAATGAGTCGAGACATGGTGAGTCGAGCCGGGTGGGTTGGCTGTGGATGAACAGTTCCCGGTGGGGGTTGGATGAACAGGACCCCGACCGTGTGTAGGCGGTTGCCGCTGGATGAACATGACCCCATGGTAGTACGCGGTTGCCGCTGGATGAACAGGACTCCGTGGTAGTATGCCGTTGCCGCTGAATGAACAGGACCCCGAGGAGGCCGCCACACACCCAGCCGGTTGGGGTGGATGAACAGGACCCCGTGGAGGCTGGATGAACAATAGCCCGTGGAGTCCCGTTTTGCGGTACGCCACACACCCCTCCGATGAACAGGACCCCGTTTCGACCGTAGGCGGTTGAGAGAAGTCCGTTTCCTCTGTTTTGCGGTACGCCAGACCCCTCCCGATGAACGATACCCCGTTTCGATCGTATGCGGTTGGAGAGAAGCCCGTTTCTTCCGTTTTGCGGTACACAAGACCCCCCGATGAACAGGACACCGTTTCGACTGTAGGCGGTCGAAGAGAACTCCGTTTCTCTCATTTTGCAGGACGCGAGACCCCGAGTCGATGAACAGGACCCGGTTTGGGCTGTTCCGTCCAAGTCGGTTGGCTCCCGATGAACAGGACGCATTCCGACCCAGTCGCTTGCCTCCCGATGAACACGACGCAGTTTTCTCCGTTCCGACCCAACCGGTTGGCTGCCGATGAACAGGACACCATCGTTGTACGCGTTTGAGACCCTGCCCGTATGTATGTACGTAGCCGTATTTACTTTCTTGCAGCGTGGATCTACGTACGTGTACACGATTTATATAGGACTGCATCAACTGCTATGTCACACGTGCCGCTCCTTGCTCGGACATGGTTCATCCTTGCAGAGAGACCGATCGACCAGTATGTACGTACACATTCGCGACCAGAGAGACAACCCTACATACGGTTCAACTGGGTGGGTCCCAGCTGTCAGGGAGGATAAGGAGGCACTTCCTTGCGTGCGAAGATATAGCTGATGGGTCCTAGTTGTTAGTGGCAGGAATCATTTTGTCCTGTAATAAGGACACACTTCCTTGCGTGCGAAGATGTAGCTGGTGGGCCTAGCTGTTAGGGGGAGAAAACATTATTTTTAGGGTAAAAAGGATGCAGTGGCATGCATGCGTCCATGAGTGTGGTGCGTCCCCACTGTCAGCCTCTCCACGTATAGTCATCTTCCGATGACTCTCGTTTGTTGACCACATTGACCACACCATGCTGAGCGCACCAAGGCCGATGGACGACAGCGAGGCTCCAGACTGGAACGACCCTGAGATGGGGAAGACACGGCAATTGAGTCACAGACGGAGAGGAGTGGGAAACTTGACTGGTTCAGGTGTGGGGTGGGCCTACACTCGGTAGAGAATAACAAGAGGAGTGGAGGAGTGGAGGGATGGTGTGGCCGTCGGTGGGGTAGCGTTTCGCTGCGAGGCGCGTGAAACAGCACCGCTGGACGCCGGAGGCTGGAGCAGGCGGTCCCGACAACGCTGGAGGAAGAAGAGGAGAGATTGAAGAAGAATGCCGGCCGTTGTATGTAAATCTAATGCCTTGCTTAGGCTTCGACCTTTGTATTTTTTTTGCGAAAGTGCTTAGGCTTCGACCTACTGGCCCACATGTCAGCCAGTCCTTTTTTTAGTCCATTTGGTGGGCTGGGTGAAACAATGATGTAGAGTCTATGCAGCCCGTTTATATATTATGTTAAAATTTAAAGAGCATTTGCATTTTTTTTTCAAAATCCACGGACTTGCTGGGCTGGGTGAAAATATCATGTTGGGCTGGACGGAGAAATGTTATAAAAACATAAACACGTGATTGCACGTCTATTACTGATTGGTCAGTAAAATCTTTGCAAGATTATGTACGCAATCACCAGGAGTTAACTTGCCAAGTTATATATAAAGAATTATTATTTTCTAAGAACTTTCAATTTACGAAATAAAAATTTATTTTAATTTGATGAGTTAATAGGACGTGGGGTATTATTATTTTTTAGGCTAGACGTGGGACAGTTGAGTTGGTTCTAGGGAAAACTACTCGGAGATAACTCAGATTACATCAAAAAGAAAGTGGGAGAAAATTCAGATATAGGATTAATAAAAAACGAAAAATAATGGAAGTGGGAAGGTCTATACAATGGTTGGACGAACGCAAGTTTAACGGAACCTTATGTTGTTTCTATTATATATATATGTGTGTAATAAAATAAGATATAAATATATAAGAATCTAATATTATAGAAGGGAAAACACAGGTTCAGTTTTGCATTCTTATAGAAAAATAGAACTGAGCTGTGCGCTGTCTTAAAAAAACAAACATAACTTGAGGTGCTGATGTTATAGACAAGCTAGGTTGGTAGGCCCAGAGGCCGCTTAATACCTGCTAGACCCCCCAAAAAAGTTGAAACCTGCTGGATCAACTATGTCTGCATATCGTGGGCTGTGCGTGTTAAACAACAAAATCTAGGCCATTGACCTAGTGGGCTTGGACTGCCAGCCTCTCGATGGACAGTCGCTCCCGATTCCTCTCATTTTGTTGACCATGTTGGGAACAACAGACGATTGGGAATCGTTGCATGGAAAACAAAAAAATTCTACGCACACGCAATGATCTATCCATGGAGATGCATAGTAACGAGGGGAGAGTGTGTCTACGTACCCTCGTAGACCATAAGCGGAAGCGTTTCTCAACGCGGTTGATGTTGTCGAACTTCTTCGCGCTTCAACCGATCAAGTACCGAACGCACGGCTCCTTTCTCACCTCCTTTGTAGCTACTCTTTGATTTGTTCCCTTCCCACCCCCAACCATCCCCAAAGGGGACGGCATGTACAGTACCATATGTAAATCCTCTCATTTATTAATTTAATTTCACAGTAGGAAGCTCTCCTACTCTTTCAGGTGTCAAAAAAAATATCGAACGCACGGCACCTCCGCGTTCTGCACACGTTCAGCTCGGTGACGTCCCTCGCCTTCTTGATCCAGCAAGACATCGAGGTAGTAGATGAGTTCCGTCAGCACGACGGCATGGTGATGGTGATGGTGAAGTGATCCTCGCAGGGCTTCACCTAAGCACTACAAAAATATGATCGAGGGTGTAAACAGTGGAGGGGGGCATCGCACATAGCTAGGCAATTGTCTGGGGTGTGCTAGGGGCGCCCCCACATATATATAGGTGGGAGGGAGAGGGGAGAGGCCAGGAGGCGCCCCAAGTAAGACTGAATCCTACTTGGGTTCTGCTACCTCTTGAGCACTGCGTTGGTTTTCCCTTGAAGAGGAAAGGGTGATGCAGTAAAGTAGCGTAAGTATTTCCCTCAGTTTTTGAGAACCAAGGTATCAATCCAGTAGGAGGTCACGCTCAAGTCCCTTGCACCTACACAAACAAATAAGAACCTCACAACCAACGCGAAAGGGGTTGTCAATCCCTGCACGGTCACTTACGAGAGTGAGATCTGATAGAGATGATAAGATAATATTTTTGGTATTTTTATGATAAAGAGTAAAAATAAAGAAAGCAAGTAAATAGTAATGGAAATAACGGGAGATTAATATGATGGAAAATAGACCCGGGGGCCATAGGTTTCACTAGTGGCTTCTCTCAAGAGCATAAGTATTAAGAATTGAGCATAGTTATGAGAATATCTAGGTATGATCATGTATATAGGCATCACGTCCGTGACAAGTAGACCGACTCCTGCCTGCATCTACTACTATTACTCCACACATCGACCGCTATCCAGCATGCATATAGAGTATTAAGTTCATAAGAACGGAGTAACGCTTTAAGCAAGATGACATGATGTAGAGGGATAAACTCATGAAATATTATACAAACCCCATCTTTTTATCCTCGATGGCAACAATACAATACGTGTCGTTTCCCCTACTGTCACTGGGATCGAGCACCGCAAGATTGAACCCAAAGCTAAGCACTTCTCCTATTGCAAGAAAGATCAATCTAGTAGGCCAAACCAAACTGATAAGTCGAAGAGACTTGCAAAGATAACCAATCATACATAAAAGAATTCAGAGAACATTCAAATATTGTTCATAGATAATCTTGATCATAAACCCACAATTCATCGGATCTCGACAAACACACCGCAAAAGAAGATTACATCGAATAGATCTCCAAGAGAATCAAGGAGAACTTTGTATTGAGATCCAAAGAGAGAGAAGAAGCCATCTAGCTAATAACTATGGACCCGAAGGTCTGACGTAAACTACTCACACATCATCGGAGAGGCCATGGTGTTGATGTAGAAGCCCTCCGTGATCGATGCCCCCTCCGGTAGGACGCCGGAAAAGGCCCCAAGATGGGATCTCACGGGTACAGAAGGTTGCGGCGGTGGAATTAGGTTTTCGTGGTCGCTTCTGATGGTTTGGGGGTACGTAGGTATATATAGGAGGAAGAAGTAGGTCGGTGGTGCCACGAGGGGCCCACGAGGGTGGAGGGCGCGCCTGGGGGGGGGGGGGTAGGCGCGCCCCCTGCCTCATGGCCGCCTCGTTGGTTGCTTGACGTCCACTCCAAGTCCTCTGGATCACGTTTGTTCCAAAAATCACGTTCCCGAAGGTTTCATTCCGTTTGGACTCCGTTTGATATCCTTTTTCTGCGAAACACTGAAATAGGCAAAAAAAACAGCAATTTGGGCTGGGCCTCCGGTTAATAGGTTAGTCCCAAAAATAATATAAAAGCGTATAAATAAGCCCATTAAACATCCAAAACAGAATATATAATAACATGGAACAATAAAAAATTATAGATACGTTGGAGACGTATCAGGTTCCTCCTAGGCCGGCCGCCCCCCTTCTTTATTTACCGAAGGAGGAAGGAAAGAGGAGGGGGGGGGTGAAAGGGAAGGGGGAGGCCGAATGCCCCCCTTTCCTTCTCCCATTGGTTCGGCCCATATCTGAAGGAAATAGGCCCTAGAGGCAACAATAAAGTTGTTATTTTATATTTCCTTATTCATGGTAAAGGTTTATTATTCATGCTAGAATTGTATTGACCGGAAACCTTAATACATGTGTGAATACATAAACAAACACTGTGTCCCTAGTGAGCCTCTACTAGACTAGCTCGTTGATCAAAGATGGTTAAGGTTTCCTAACCATGGACATGATATGTCATTTGATAACGGGATCACATCATTAGGAGAATGATGTGATGGACAAGACCCATTTGTTAGCTTAGCGTAATGATCATTCAATTTTATTGCTATTGCTTTCTTCATGTCAAATACATATTCCTTCGACTATGAGATTATGCAACTCAGGGATACCGGAGGAATGCCTTGTGTGCCATCAAACGTCACAACTTAGCTGGGTGATTATAAAGATGCTCTACAGGTATCTCCGAAGGTGTTTGTTGAGTTGGCATATGATATGTCTCCAACGTATCTATAATTTTTAATTGCTCCATGCTATATTATCTACTGTTTTGGACATTATTGGGCTTTATTATCCACTTTTATATTATTTTTGGGACTAACCTATTAACCGGAGGCCCAGCCCAGAATTGTTGTTTTTTGCCTATTTCAGAGTTTCGCAGAAAAGGAATATCAAACGGAGTCCAAATGGAATGAAACCTTCGGGAACGTGATTTTTAGGAAGAATATGATCCAGGAGACTTGGACCCTACGTCAAGAAACAAAAGAGGAGGCCACGAGGTAGGGGGGCGCGACTACCCCCCAGGGCGCGCCCTCCACCCTCGTGGGCCCCCTGTTGCTCCACCGACGTACTCCTTCCTCCTATATATACCTACGTACCCCAAACGATCAGATACGGAGCCAAAAACCTAATTCCACCGCCGCAACCTTCTGTACCCACGAGATCCCATCTTGGGGCCTGTTCCGGAGCTCCGCCGGAGGGGGCATCGATCACGGAGGGCTTCTAGATCAACACCATAGCCTCTCCGATGAAGTGTGAGTAGTTTACCTCAGACCTTCGGGTCCATAGTTAGTAGCTAGATGGCTTCTTCTCTCTTTTTGGATCTCAATACAATGTTCTCCCCCTCTCTCGTGGAGATCTATTCGATGTAATCTTCTTTTTGCGGTGTGTTTGTTGAGACCGATGAATTGTGGGTTTATGATCAAGATTATCTATGAACAATATTTGAATCTTCTCTGAATTCTTTTATGTATGATTGGTTATCTTTGCAAGTCTCTTCGAATTATCAGTTTGGTTTGGCCTACTATATTGATCTTTCTTGCAATGGGAGAAGTGCTTAGCTTTGGGTTCAATCTTGCGGTGTCCTTTCCCAGTGATAGTAGGGGCATCAAGGCACATATTGTATTGTTGCCATCGAGGATAACAAGATGGGTTTTTTATCGTATTGCATGAATTTATCCCTCTACATCATGTCATCTTGCTTAAAGCGTTACTCTGTTTCCATGAACTTAATACTCTAGATGCATGTTGGATAGCGGTCGATGAGTGGAGTAATAGTAGTAGATGCAGGCAGGAGTCGGTCTACTTGTTTCGGACGTGATGCCTATATACATGATCATACCTAGATATTCTCATAACTATGCTCAATTCTGTCAATTGCTCAACAGTAATTCATTCACCCACCATAAAATACTTATGTTCTTGAGAGAAGCCACTAGTGAAACCTATGACCCCCGGGTCTATCTTCATCATATTAATCTTCCAACACTTAGTTATTTCCTTTGCTTTTTACTTTGCTTTTATTTTACTTTGCATCTTTATCACAAAAATACCAAAAATATTATCCTATCATATCTATCAGATCTCACTCTCGTAAGCGACCGTGAAGGGATTGACAACCCCTTATCGCGTTGGTTGCGAGGAGTTATTTGTTTTGTGTAGGTGAGAGGGACTCGCGCTTTGCCTCCTACTGGATTGATACCTTGGTTCTCAAAAAATGAGGGAAATACTTACGCTACTTTGCTGCATCACCCTTTCCTCTTCAAGGGAAAACCAACGCAGTGCTCAAGAGGTAGCAAGAAGGATTTCTGGCGCCGTTGCCGGGGAGGTCTACGCAAAAGTCAACATACCAAGTACCCATCACAAACCCTTGTCTCCCGCATTACATTATTTGCCATTTGCCTCTCATTTTCCTCTCCCCCACTTCACCCTTGCCGTTTTTTTTGCCCTTTTTCCGTTCGTCTTTTCGTTTACCTTGATGTCTTACTTGGCTCCTTTGCTCGTTTGGTTGAAATAGTTGAGTATTTATTCCTAAACAGAGAAGCTAAGATCTATGGATCCTCATCCGCTTGCCAATCTTTTTAAGAGATCCAATTATGATGAACCAATTCCTTGTGATTTGGGTGCACTAGATTATCTTTATAAGGTTTTGCTTGAAATCCGTGAATCTGAAAATTGTGATGAAGTGCTTTATGAAGTGATTCACGATATATCTTTGAATAAAAAGCATGATTGCAATGATGCTATTATAAATTCTCTTAATGTCAATTGTGCTAATATTATGCAAAACCCTAAGCTTGGGGATGCTAGTTTTGCTATGTCTACTACTTGTTGCAATGATCTTGATTGGGGTGATTCTTCTTATGATCTTGAAAATTTATTTAAGCCCCATGATGAATATGAGATTGATAATAGTGTTTGCAATAATATTGAAAGTGGGTTTGGAAGAGTGTCAACTTTAGATCCCACATATTTGGAGTATGTTCAATCTTATGATATTTTTGATAAAAGTGGGTCTGGAGAGGTCATGACTTTAGTTAATGATAATCCCACTATTTTGGAAGAGTGTCAACCTCGCATGCATGTGGATCGTGTTGAGAATATGTTATGTGATAGCTACTTTGTTGAATTTGCCTATGATCCTACATGTAATTATTATGAGAGAGGAAAATATGGTTGTAGAAATTTTTATCTAACTAAATTACCTCTCGTCATGTTGAGATTGCTATCGTCTCTTTGTTCTTCCTTGCATATGCTAATTTTTGCTTGTTATGATAATTTGTTTGCTTATAAAATGCCCATGCATAGGAATTATGTTAGACTTAGATGTGTTTGTCATGTGTTTTATGATGCTCTTTTTGCGCTTCAATTCTTGTCTTTCTTGTGAGCATCATTAAAATTGTCAATGCCTAGCTAAAAGGCTTTAAAGAAAAGCGCTTGTTGGGAGACAACCCAATATTTATCCTTGCTGTTTAGAAATAAATATTTGTTCTAGCCTCTGGTTAGATGTGTTTTTATGTTGTGTTTGTGCCAAGTTAAACCTATAGGATCTTCTTGGATGATAGTTATTTGATCTTGCTATAATTTCCAGAAACTTTCTGTTGAAGAAAATAATTGTTAAAAATCACCAGAACGTGATAAAATAGTGATTCCAATTTCTTCTGATCAATAAACAAATTTTCTAGGTCGTCCTATTTTGGCTGATTTTTTGGAGTTCCAGAAGTTTGCGTTAGTTACATATTACTACAGACTGTTCTGTTTTTGACAGATTCTGTTTTTCGTGTGTTGTTTGCTTATTTTGATGAATCTATGGCTAGTAAAATAGTTTATAAACCATAGAGAAGTTGGAATACAGTAGGTTTAACACCAATATAAATAAAGAATGAGTTCATTACAGTACCTTGAAGTGGTCTTTTGTTTTCTTTCGCTAATGGAGCTCACGAGATTTTCTGTTGAGTTTTGTGTTGTGAAGTTTTCAAGTTTTGAGTGAAAAAGATTTGATGGATTATGGAACAAGGAGTGGCAAGAGCCTAAGCTTGGGGATTCCCATGGCACCCCCAAGATAATCTAAGGACACCATAAAGCCAAAGCTTGGGGATGCCCCGGAAGGCATCCCCTCTTTCGTCTACTTCCATCGGTAACTTTACTTGGAGCTATATTTTTATTCACCACATGATATGTGTTTTGCTTGGAGAGTCTTGTATGATTTGAGTCTTTGCTTTTTAGTTTACCACAATCATCCTTTCTGTACACACCTTTTGAGAGAGCCATACATGATTTGGAATTTGTTAGAATACTCTATGTGCTTCGCTTATATCTTTTGAGTTATAAAGTTTTGCTCTAGTACTTCACTTATATCTTTTAGAGCACGGTGGTGGATTTGTTTTATAGAAACTATTGATCTCTCATGCTTCACTTAGATTATTTTGAGAGTATTAAATAGCATGGTAATTTGCTTAAATAATCCTAATATGCTTGGTATTCAAGATTAGTAAAAACTTTCTTATGAGTGTGTTGAATGCTAAGAAAATTTGATGCTTGATAATTGTTTTGAGATATAAAGATGGTGATATTAGAGTCATGCTAGTTGAGTAGTTGTGAATTTGAGAAATACTTGTGTTAAAGTTTGTGATTCCCGTACCATGCACGTATGGTGAACCGTTATGTGATGAAGTCGGAGCATGATTTATTTATTGATTGTCTTCCTTATGCGTGGCGGTCGGGGACGAGCGATGGTCTTTTCCTACCAATCTATCCCCCTAGGAGCATGCGCGTAATACTTTGCTTTGATAACTTGTAGATTTTTGCAATAAGTATATGAGTTCTTTATGACTAATGTTGAGTCCATGGATTATACGCACCCTTCTTCCTTCCACCATTGCTAGCCTCTCTAATACCGCGCACTTTTCGCCGGTATCATAAACTCACCATAAACCTTCCTCAAAACAGCCACCATAACTACCTATCATGGCATTTCCATAGCCATTCCGAGATATATTGCCATGCAACTTTCCACCGTTCCGTTTATTATGACACGCTCCATCATTGTCATATTGCTTTGCATGATCATGTAGTTGACATCGTATTTGTGGCAAAGCCACCGTTCATAATTCTTTCATACATGTCACTCTTGATTCATTGCATATCCCGGTACACCGCTGGAGGCATTCATATAGAGTCATATTTTGTTCTAAGAATCGAGTTGTAATTGTTGAGTTGTAAGAAAATAAAAAGTGTGATGATCTTCATTTTTAGAGCATTGTCCCAAGTGAGGAAAATGATGATGGAGACTATGATTCCCCCACAAGTCGGGATGAGACTCCGGACGAAAAAAAAGAGGCCATAAAAAAAGAGAAAAGGCCCAAATAAAAAATGAGAGAAAAAGAGAGAAGGGACAATGTTACTATCCTTTTACCACACTTGTGCTTCAAAGTAGCACCATGATCTTCATGATAGAGAGTCTCTCATTTTGTCACTTTCATATACTAGTGGGAATTTTTCATTATAGAACTTGGCTTGTATATTCCAATGATGGGCTTCCTCAAAATGCCCTAGGTCTTCGTGAGCAAGCGAGTTGGATGCACACCCACTTAGTTTCTTTTGTTGAGCTTTCATATACTTATAGCTCTAGTGCATCCGTTGCATGGCAATCCCTACTCACTCACATTGATATCTATTGATGGGCATCTCCATAGCCCGTTGATACGCCTAGTTGATGTGAGACTATCTTCTCCCTTTTTGTCTTCTCCACAACCACCATTCTATTCCGCATATAGTGCTATATCCATGGCTCATGCTCATGTATTGCGTGAAGATTGAAAAAGTTTGAGAACGTCAAAAGTATGAAACAATTGCTTGGCTTGTCATCGGGGTTGTGCATGATTTAAATACTTTGTGTGGTGAAGATAGAGCATAGCTAGACTATATGATTTTGTAGGGATAACTTTCTTTGGCCATGTTATTTTGAGAAGACATGATTGCTTTGTTAGTATGCTTTAAGTATTATTATTTTTTAGTCAATATTAAACTTTTGTCTTGAATATTTCGGATCTGAATATTCATACCACAATTAAGAAGAATTACATTGAAATTATGCCAAGTAGCACTCCGCATCAAAAATTCTGTTTTTATCATTTACCTACTCGAGGACGAGCAGGAATTAAGCTTGGGGATGCCTGATACGTCTCCAACGTATCTATAATTTTTGATTGCTCCATGCTATATTATCTACTGTTTGGACATTATTGGGCTTTATTATCCACTTTTATATTATTTTTGGGACTAACCTATTAACCGGAGGCCCAACCCAGAATTGCCCTTTTTTGCCTATTTCAGAGTTTCGTAGAAAAGGAATATCAAACGAAGTCCAAACGGAATGAAACCTTCGGGAACGTGATTTTTAGGAAGAATATGATCCAGGAGACTTGGACCCTACGGCAAGAAACAAAAGAGGAGGCCACGAGGTAGGGGGCGCGCCTACCCCCCCAGGGCGCGCCCTCCACCCTCATGGGCCCCCTGTTGCTCCACCGACGTACTCCTTCCTCCTATATATACCTACGTACCCCCAAACGATCAGATACAGAGCCAAAAACCTAATTCCACCGCCGCAACCTTCTGTACCCACGAGATCCCATCTTGGGGCCTGTTCCGGAGCTCCGCCGGAGGGGGCATCCATCACGGAGGGCTTCTACATCAACACCATAGCCTCTCCGATGAAGTGTGAGTAGTTTACCTCTGACCTTCGGGTACATAGTTAGTAGCTAGATGGCTTCTTCTCTCTTTTTGGATCTCAATACAATGTTCTCCCCCTCTCTCATGGAGATCTATTCGATGTAATCTTCTTTTTGTGGTGTGTTTGTTGAGACCGATGAATTGTGGGTTTATGATCAAGATTATCTATGAACAATATTTGAATCTTCTCTGAATTCTTTTATGTATGATTGGTTATCTTTGCAAGTCTCTTCGAATTATCAGTTTGGTTTGGCCTACTAGATTGATCTTTCTTGCAATGGGAGAAGTGCTTAGCTTTGGGTTCAATCTTGCGGTGTCCTTTCCCAGTGATAGTAGGGGCAGCAAGGCACGTATTGTATTGTTGCCATCGAGGATAACAAGATGGGTTTTTTATCATATTGCATGAATTTATCCCTCTACATCATGTCATCTTGCTTAAAGCGTTACTCTGTTTCCATGAACTTAATACTCTAGATGCATGTTGGATAGCGGTCGATGAGTGGAGTAATAGTAGTAGATGCAGGCAGGAGTCGGTCTACTTGTTTCGGACGTGATGCCTATATACATGATCATACCTAGATATTCTCATAACTATGCTCAATTCTGTCAATTGCTCAACAGTAATTCGTTCACCCACCGTAAAATACTTATGCTCTTGAGAGAAGCCACTAGTGAAACCTATGGCCCCCGGGTCTATCTTCATCATATTAATCTTCCAACACTTAGTTATTTCCTTTGCTTTTTACTTTGCTTTTATTTTACTTTGCATCTTTATCACAAAAATACCAAAAATATTATCCTATCATATCTATCAGATCCCACTCTCGTAAGTGACCGTGAAGGGATTGACAACCCCTTATCGCGTTGGTTGCGAGGAGTTATTTGTTTTGTGTAGGTGCGAGGGACTCGCGCGTAGCCTCCTACTGGATTGATACCTTGGTTCTCAAAAACTGAGGGAAATACTTACGCTACTTTGCTGCATCACCCTTTCCTCTTCACGGGAAAACCAACGCAGTGCTCAAGAGGTAGCAGCATAGATCAAGATTAGGATTTGTCGCTCCGAGTATCAGAGAGGTATCTCTGGGCCCTCTCGGTAATACACATCATAAGCTTGCAAGAAAACGACTAAGGAGTTGGTCACGAGGTGATGTATTATGGAACGAGTAAAGAGACTTGCCGGTAATGAGATTGAACTAGGTATGAAGATAGCGACGATCGAATCTCGGGCAAGTAACATACCGATAGACAAAGGGAATAATGTATGTTGTCATAACGGTTCGACCGATAAAGATCTTCGTAGAATATGTAGGAGCCAATATGGGCATCCAGGTTCCGCTATTGGTTATTGACTCGATAGGTGTCTCTGTCATGTCTACATAGTTCTCGAACCCATATGGTCCGCATGCTTAACGTTCGTTGACGATATAGTATTATATGAGTTATGTGATTTGGTGACCGAATGTTGTTCGTAGCCCCGGATGAGATCACGGACATTACGAGGAGTCTCGAAATGGTCGAGAGGTAAAGATTGATATATAGGACGATGGTATTCGGACACCGGAAGTGTTTCAGAGGGTACCGGGTACTTATCGGGTTGCTGGAAAGGAGTTTCGGGCACCCTCGGCAAAGATATGGGCCTTATGGGCCAACAGAGGGAACACACTAGCCCACAAGGGGCTGGTGCGCCCCTATATAGGCTGACCTTATGAGGAGGAAAAGTGAAGAGGGGAGGGAAATGAAAGTGTGGAGTAGGACTCCCCCTTCCTTCCCTCTCCCCCCTCTTTCCTTCCCCCTTCTTCTTACAAGGAAGGAGGGGGGGGGGGGGGCGCAGGGCAAGGCAGCAGCCCTAGGGCTGCCGCCAGGTCTCTTGGGGCGCCCTAGGGGCTGCCCCCTCCCCTCCCACCTATATATACATGGGTAGGGGGCGCCACACAAGGACACAACATTGTCTTAGCCGTGTGCGGCGCCCCCGTCCACCGTTTACTCCCTCGGTCATATTTTCGTAGTGCTTAGGCGAAGCCCTGTGGAGATCACTTCACCATCACTGTCACCATGCCATCGTGCTGCCGGAACTCATCTACTACCTCGTCGTCATGCTGGATCAAGAAGGCGGAGGACGTCACCGAGCTGAAGGTGTGTAGAACGCGGAGGTGCCGTGCTTTGGGTACTAGATTGGTTGGAGCGCGAAGAAAGTTCGACTACATCAACTGCGTTGTGAAACGCTTCCGCTTACGGTCTACGAGGGTACGTAGACACACTCTCCCCTCGCTGCTATGCATCTCCATGGATAGATCATTGCGTGTGCGTAGATTTTTTTTGTTATCCATGCAACGTTTCACAACAATATGGGGGGCGCACCAGCCCCTTGTGCCTGGTGCGTTTCCCCTCTTGGCTCACTAGGCCCATATGTTTTGCTGGGGGTGCCCGGACCCCTTTCGGTGACCCGATATGTACCCGGTACCCTCCGGAACACTTCCGGTGTCCGAATACTATCGTCCTATATATTAATCTTTACCTCTCGACCATTTCGAGACTCCTCGTCATGTCCGTGATCTCACCCGGGACTCCGAACAACATCCGGTCACCAAATCACATAACTCTGAAAGTGCGTTATATCGACTAGAGGGGGGGTGAATAGGCGATTTTTATGAATTCTTCACTGAGGAATTTGTGGGTGAGGAAATTCCTTAGCGAAGAACTACTAGTAGCAGAATAAGTACTCAAAAGTAAACATGACAGAACACAAGCATAGTCATCATGATGAAATGAGGACAAGCACAGAGTACAGAAAGCATAATCACAGGATAACACAGGATGAAGACAAACAGACTGAAGAAATTGAACTGAGGAAATTGAGAAAGTCTTCAGTCAAAGTCTTCAAACAGATATGAACAAGCGCACTACAACTGTAGTGAGGAAATGAAAGAGTTGGGGAAATAGAACCATTAAGCTTGGTGAAGACAATGATTTGGTAGACCAGTTCCAACTGCTGTCTCAGTTGTACATCTGGTTGGAGCGGCTAGGTATTTAAACCTGAGGACACACAGTCCTCACCGTATTCTCCTTGAGCTAAGTTCACACAGACCTCGCCCAATCACTCGTGGTAAGTCTTCAGGTGACTTCCGAACCTTCACAAACTCGGTCACTCGGCGATCCACGATTCCTCTTGGATGCTCTAGACCTTGACGCCTAACCGTCTGGAAGAAGCACAGTCTTCAAAGGTAACAAGCGTCGGATCCACGCAGGATCAATCTCTTCAGTCATGCTCAATCACTTTGGGTTTGTAGGTGTTTGGGTTTGAGTTTTCCTCACTCGATGATTTTCACTCAAAGTCCTCGGAGGATGGGATGCTCTCAAATGACAAGTCTCAGTTTCTCTTGGAGCAGCCAACCAGCTAGTGGTTGTAGGGGGCGGCTATTTATAGCCTAGGGAGCAGCCCGACATGATAAGACATAAATGCCCTTCAATGATATGACCGTTAGGTGGGTAGATATTTTTGGACAGCTGGCGCATAGCACATCAACGTTCGGATATTTGAGGCTCAAATTCCTCAGGGCTATCATGTTCCTCACTGTGTAGGCAATCCGCACTGGCGAATTCCTAACTCCTCAGCCAGAACAAATTTCTCAGAGACCAGAAGAACTTCGTCTCTGTCACTGAAGAATATGACTGAACTGTATGAGATTTCCAGTGGCTTCACTCGAAGGGATTGGTAGGTGTAGGATTTTGAGTTGAGCATCACATGGAAATTTTTCCTTAGTATTTCCTCGACCCCCTTTAAGAGTACGATGTTTCCTATGACTCAAGAAAGAGAAAATGAAACTACGAAAACAAAAGTCTTCACGCTTCATGTTCCTTGAATGAATGCCAAGTCTTCAAGGTCACACCAATTTCTTCACTTTCAAAGTCTTCTGAAAGTCTTTAGAAATCCAAAGTCTTCAGTCGAAGAACTTCATTTTTAGGGGTCGACTTTCTCTGTAAATATCAAACTCCTCATAGACTTATAGACCTGTGTACACTCATAAACACATTAGTCCCTTAACCTATAAGTCTTCAATACACCAAAATCACTAAGGGGCACTAGATGCACTTACAAACTCATATAATACTATATCGTCAACGAACATTAAGCGTGCGGACCCTACGGGTTCAAGAACTATGTAGACATGACCGAGACACTTCTTCGGTCAATAACCAATAGCGGAACCTAGATGCCCATATTGGCTCCTACATATTCTACGAAGATCTTTATCGGTCGAACCGTTATGACAACATACGTTATTCCCTTTGTCTGTCGGTATGTTACTTGCCCGAGATTCGATCGTCGGTATCTTCTTACCTAGTTCAATCTCATTACCGACAAGTCTCTTTACTCGCTCCGTAATACATCGTCCTGCAACTAACTCATTAGTCACTTTGCTTGCAAGGCTTCTTATGATGTGTATTACCGAGAGAGCCCAGAGATACCTCTCCGATACTCGGAGTGAAAAATCCTAATCTCGATCTATGCCAACTCAACAAACACCTTCGGAGATACCTATAGAGCATCTTTATAATCACCCAGTTATGTTGTGATGTTTGATAGCACACAAGGCATTCCTCCAGTATCCGGGAGTTGCATAATCTCATAGTCGAAGGAATATGTATTTGACATGAAGAAAGCAATAGCAATAAAACTGAACGATCATAATGCTAAGCTAACGGATGGGTCTTGTCCATCACATCATTCTCCTAATGATGTGATCCCGTTATCAAATGACAACTCATGTACATGGTTACGAAACCTTAACCATCTTTGATCAACGAGATAGTCAAGTAGAGGCTCACTAGGGACACGGTGTGTGTTTATATATTCACACATGTATTTAGGTTCCCGATCAATACAATTCTAGCATGAATAATAAACCTTTATCATGAATAAGGAAATATAAAATAACAACTTTATTATTGCCTCTAGGGCATATTTCCTTCACAGACGGCGGTGCCTGATGACCCACAAGTATAGGGGATCAATCATAGTCCTTTCGATAAGTGAGAATGTCGAACCCAACGAGGAGCAAAAGGAAATGACAAGTGGTTTTCAACAAGGTATTCTCTGCAAGCACTGAAATTATAATTAACGAGTAGTTTGATAGCAAGATAATTTGTAACGAGCAAGTAACGGTAATAGTAACAAAATTGCAGCAAGGTAGCCCAATCCTTTTGAGGCAAAGGACATGCCAAAACGGTCTCTTATAGTAAGCAAAGCGTTCTTCAGGGTACACAGGAATTTCATCTAGTCACTTTCATCATGTTGGTTTGATTTGTATTCACTACTTTGATAATTTGACATGTGAATGGACCGGTGCTTAGGTGTTGGTCTTACTTGAACAAAGCTCCTACTTACGATTAACCCCATCGCAAGCATCCGCAACTACGAGAAAAGTATTAAGAATAAATTCTAACCATAGCATTAAACTTTTGCATCCAAACCAGTCCCTTATGGGATAGCGCATAAACTAGGGTTTAAGCTTCTGTCACTCTCGCAACCCATCATCTAATAACTACTCCAGAATGCATTCCCTTAGGCCCAAATATGGTGAAGTGTCATGTAGGCGATGTTCACATGACACCACTAAGGGAATCACAACATACATACCATCAAAATATCGAACACATATCAAGTTCACATGATTACTTGCAACAAGATTTCTCTCGTGACCTCGAGAACAAAAGTAACTACTCACAAATGATAATCATGCTCGAGATCAGAGGGGTATTAAATAGCATAATGGATCTGAACATATAATCTTCCACCAAATAAACCATATAATAATCAACTACAAGATGTAATCAACACTACTAGTCACCCACAAGCACCAATCTATAGTTTCGGTATAAAGATTGAACACAAAAGATGAACTAGGGTTTGAGAGGAGTTGGTGCTGTTGAAGATGTTGATGGAGATTGCCCTCCCCAAGATGGGAGAGTTGTTGGTGATGATGACGACGATGATTTCCCCCTCCGGGAGGGAAGTTCCCCCGGCGGAATCGCTCCGCCGGAGGGCAATACTGCACCTGCCCAAGTTCCGCCTCGAGACAGCGGTGCTTCTTCCCGAAAGTCCTCTCCTTATTTTTCTAGGTCCAAATGACTTATATACCAGAAGAGGGGCACCAGGGGTGGGCTGAGGAGGGCACAACCCACCAGGGCGCGCCTGGGCCTCCTGGCGCGTCCAGGTGGGTTATGCCCACCTTGTGGCCCCCTCTGTTACTTATTGGCTCCAATATTTCTTATATATTCCATAAAAATTCACTGTGAAGTTTCAGCTCATCTGGAGTTGTGCAGAATAGGTAGCCTGACGTAGCTTTTTCAGGTCCAGAATTCCAGCTGCCGGCATTCTCCCTCTTTGTGTGTACCTTTTATATTATGAGAGAAAAGGCATTAGAATTACTCCAAAAAGCATTATTATACATTAAAACAATATAAATAATAGTAGGGAAACAACATGCAAAATGGACGTATCAGTGCCGCGGTGAGAGCACCAAGGCGGAGGACGACGTCGAGACCTCGGGACGGAATGAACCGGAGTCGGGGAAGACGCAGGCGGAGGGGAGTACGAGGGTTGACTTGTTCGGGTGCAGGGTGGGCCGGTGGAGCTGCCATTGCCGGAGAATGTGTGGGAGTAGAGTGATGGCCTGGCCAGTGCCATAGGCTAGGATGGGTCACCAAGGCGTGCGCGGCAGCGCCACCAGCTGCTGTAGGAAGATGGCGAAAGATTGAACAAAATAAAGAAATACAAATGGATAGGCGGTTGGTCCCAGATGTCTGTGTACGAGACCTACTGGGTCCACCTGAGAAGGGGAATATGTTGGGAGGAAGGAGATTCAAAGCACGATAGCCCAGTGAACTAGTTACATACATAAGCAAATAACCACTAAAAAGCAAACATGTTAATGGGTTCTTAGACGAAATATTTTGGATAAAACAGATAATTGCGACACATAGGCTAATGCATGAAACACTCAGATGATAAAGGTGCTTAAACAGATAAAGAACATCATCTAGACTTTCCTGGCACGCTTGATCATGATGTTGCGGTTGTCCGTGTACTCGTCGGTTACGGGAAGCAGACACGCCCTCATGTCCAAGATCCGCATGTACATCTCATAGCATGCGTATGCGTCCTTGACCGCGTAGGTTATGTAGGCTAGATTCAGAGGTACCTCCCACGTGTTGAGGTTCTTGGTATCGACGCCTTCTTTCATGTTGGCGTAGCAGGGGTCGATGATGGTCGCGGCAAGGTCAACCACAGAGTCCTTCTCCTGCCCATTGCCGATGATCTTGTATTGCTTCTAGATGTCTGATGGCAGCTGGAACTACGTTGGTATTTCCCCGGAGAGGGAGGGATAATGTAGCACAGCGACGGTAGAGTATTTCCCTCAGTTATGAAACCAAGGTATCGAACCAGTAGGAGAACCAAGCAACACAACATAAACAACACCTGCACACAAACAACACCTCGCAACCCGATGAGTTAAAGGGGTTGTCAATCCCTTCCGAGGTACGACGCCTCAAGATAGGCAAGTGGACGTGAGGTAAATTGTAGTAGATTGATAGATTGAACGCCAAATAAAATAAATAATGTTAAAATGCAGCAAGGTATTTTTGTATTTTTGGTTTAACAGATCTGAATAAAAACGCAAAGGAAAAGTATATCGCAAGGCAAATATATGTGAAGAAAGACCCGGGGGCCGTAGGTTTCACTAGTGGCTTCTCTAGAGAAAAGTAGCAAACGATGGGTAAACAAATTAATGTTGGGCAATTGATAGAACTTCAAATACTCATGACGATATCCAGGCAATGATCATTACATAGGCATCACGTCCAAGATTAGTAGACCGACTCCTGCCTGCATCTACTACTATTACTCCACACATCGACCGCTATCCAGCATGCATCTAGTGTATTAAGTTCATGGAAAAATGGAGTAATGCAATAAGAACGATGACATGATGCAGACAAGATCCATTTATCTATATGGCGGTAGATATAGATCCCGTCTTTTTATCCTTAGTAGCAACGATACATACATGTCGTTTCCCCTTCTGTCACTGGGATCGAGCACCGTAAGATCGAACCCACTACCGGGCACCTCTTCCCATTGCAAGACAAATAGATCAAGTTGGCCAAACAAAACCCAAATATCGGAGAAGAAATACGAGGCTATAAGAGATCATGCATATAAGAGATCAAAGAAACTCAAATAACTTTCATGGATATAAAAAGATATGACTGATCATAAACTCAAAGTTCATTAGATCCCAACAAACACACCGCAAAAGAGTTACATCATATGGATCTCCAAGAGACCATTGTATTGAGAATTCAGCGAGAGAGAGAGAAAGCCATCTAGCTACTAACTATGGACCCGAAGGTCTACAAAGAACTACTCACGCATCATCGGAGAGGCACCAATGGAAGTGGTGAACCCCTCTGTGATGGTGTCTAGATTGGATCTTGTGGTTCTGGACTCTGCGGCAGCTGGATGAATATTTTGACGCTCCTTCTAGGGTTTCTGGAATATTGTGGTATTTATAGAGCAAAGAGGCGGTCCGGGGGCACCTGAGGTGGGCACAACCCACCAGGGCGCGCCTCGGTCTCCTGGCGCGCCCTGGTGGGTTGTGCCCCCCTCGGGGCACCCCCATGTCCAACCAGGGCCCATTGCCTTCCTTTTGGCCCATAAAAAATCATCGTGGAGTTTCGTGGCATTTGGACTCCATTTGATAATGATTTCCTGCGATGTAAAAAACATGGAAAAACAACAACTCGCACTTGGCACTATGTCAATAGGTTAGTACCAAAAAATGATATAAAATGACTATAAAATGATTATAAAACATCCAAGATTGATAATAAAACAACATGGAACAATAAAAAATTATAGATACGTTGGAGACGTATCAGCATCCCCAAGCTTAACTCCTACTCGTCCTCGAGTAGGTAAGTGATAAAAACAATTTTTTTGATGTGGAGTGCTGTCCATCAAGTCAAATCATATTCTTTTCTTTATAGCATGGACATTTGGACTTTTGTGTGATTCAAAGCAATAGTCTAGTTTTGACATAATAATTTAGATACTCAAGCATATCAACAAGCAACCATGTCTTTCAAAATATCAATGCTAAAATAAGTTATCCCTAGCCCATCATGCTCAAACATTGATCCATTCATGAAACACACTCGAATATTAACTACACCCAATACTTGAGCACGATCATATTGCCTCCTAGTTGGTGCTTTTTATGAGAGAAGATGGAGACTCAAATTTCAAAATAAAAATTGCATAAAGTAAAAGAAAGGCCCTTCGCGGAGGGAAGTAGGAATTTGTAGAGGTGCTAGAGCTCAAAGCGAAGAATTTGAGATAAAAACATTTTGGGAGGTGTATCCATCCGACCAACGAGAACGACTTAGAGTTCCGAACACTTTCCATGCTAGATATGCCATAGGAGGTTCCCAAACAGAAAATAAAGTTTATTCCTTTTTCCACCATTCTTTCACTTTTCATGGCTAGCCGTATCCACGGGTGCCCTCCATACCAACACTTTCCAAGGAATTTATTATTTGACAACATAAAGTAAATTCAATTTTTTGCATTTCGGGACTGGGTGTCCTAAGACCTTTGCCTTACTCTCGTGCAATGACAAGTGAATAAACACTCATCTTGAGAATAACACATCTAGCATGGAAAATATTAGCCACCCGTTACCGTTCCGCGAGCGAAACAAACACACAAAAGAGAAATTTATTTTGAAAATTAGAGATGGCACATGCAAATTTGCTTAGAACGGCATAAGAATACCACATATAGGTAGATATCATGGACTTATGTGGCAAAGCTGGTTTAAAGGATTTTGGATGCACAAGTAGAGGTCATACTTAGTGCAAAATGAAGGCTAGCAAAAGATTGGGAAGGGACCAACCAAGAAACGAATAATCTCATAAGCAAGCATTAAGCATAATTAACACCGAATAATGCACCACAAGTAGGATATAATTTTCATTGCATGATTATTGACTTTTGTGCATGCATAGGGAATCACAAACCTTAACACCAATATTCTTACTAGAGCACAATTACTCATCAACATAACTCACATATCACATCATCATTTTTCAAAATTATTACTAAGAATCAAGTTTATTTTGTCCAATGATCTTCATGACATTTTCTTTTACTTTATCCTTCTTGGATATCTATCACTTTGGGACTAATTTTTATGTGTTTCTTTTCATAAGCTCAAACAAATATAAGTGGAGATCATGAGCATAACAAATTTTTCTTTCTCTCAAAATAATTTAAGTGAAGCAAGAGAGAATTTCTTCAAAATATTACTAACTCTCAAATAAATCTAAGTGAAGTAAGAGAGCATTTCTTCAAAAATAACAAAGCACACCATGCTAAAAAAGATATAAGTGAAGCACTAGAGCAAGTCCTAGCTCATAAAAGATTTAAGTGAAGCATAGAGAGCAATTCTAACAAGTCATGATATAATTTTAGCTCTCTCAAATAGGTGTGTCCAGCAAGGATTGATGACTTAAAACACAAAATAAAACAAGCAAAGACACATATCATACAAGACGCTTCAAGCAAAACACATATCATGTGACGAATAAAAATATAGCCTCGAGTAAAATACCGATAGTTGTTGGAAGAAAGCGGGGATGCCACTCGGGGGCATCCCCAAGCTTAGTTGGTTGCTCATTGTTGGAATAATAGCTTGGGATGCCAAGGCATCCCCAAGCTTAAGCTCTGGCATCCTTCCTTCATCCATCGTAAGATAACCCAAAACTTGAAAACTTCAATCACACAAAACTCAACAAAACCTTCATGAGATCCGTTAGTGTAAGAAAAATAAACCACTACTATAAGTGCTATATCAAACCAATTCATATTTTGTTTTTGTATTATATCTACTATATTCCAACTTCTCTATGGCAAAAACTCATCAAAGAAAAAACCATAGAGCCATCAAAATAAGCACACAACACAAAGAAAACACAATCTGTCAAAACAGAACAGTCTGTAGCAATCTGATTTGTTCGAATACTTCTGGAACTCCAAAAATTATGAAAAACTAGAAAACCTAGATAATTTGTATATTGATCTTCTGCAAAACGAATTAGCATTTTATCATGTTCTGGTAAATTTTGACAATTTTTTCGTGAGCACAAAGTTTCTGTCTTTTTCAGCAAGATCAAACAACTATCACCCAAGAAGATCCTATCGGTTCTACTTGGCACAAACACTAATTAAAACATAAAAAACACAATCATATCAGTAGCATAATTGTGCTAACACTCAAGAACAGAAAGCAAAAAGCAAAAATAAATTTTATTCGTTGGGTTGCCTCCCAACAAGCGCTATAGTTTTACGCCCTTAGCTAGGCATAAAGCAAGGATCTAAGTTTTGTCATCGTCCAAAGTTTTGGCAACTTTAGTAAGGGGTTTCTCAAACCCGGGAGGCTCTTTACGCTTCCCTAAATTCTCCGGAAAAGAAACCATCTTAAGATCCAAAATATCCCATCGCTTGTTGCAAAGGGTAATCAGAGTATTCATGCGATTGATACTACCATTGAGGTGTTTGAGGGGTTCATTATATTTCTGTATTTCAACCATATGTTTATGCAAATCACCAAGTTTGTCCAGCATTTGAGCTCCCTCGGGGGTAAAATGAAAACCATTCTTTTGAGGAGGAATTCCCAAAATTCCCTCTAAGATTTCATAGGCAGCATTGGCATCAAGTTCAATAAAATTTCCTTTAGCGGCAAAATCAAGAAGTTGTCTATGATGCAAAGCCAATCCTATGTAAAAATTATGAAGCAGAACCTTGGCGTGCCCCTTTAAGTTGGAAATATGATACAATTCCATAAGCCTGTACCAGGCATCTTTGAAATTTTCTCCTTGTCTTTGCTTGAAGTACAAGACTTCAAAATCTGGTGAATAAGGAGGAGTAGGGATGCTAGCCATCGAGACTAGAAAGCAAGAGAACAGTGAATGGAAAAAGAGAGGCGAATAAAACGGCAAATTTTTGTGAAGTGGGGGAGAGGAAAACAAGGGCAAATGGCGAATAATGTAAATTGCAAGGAGATGAGATTTGTGATTAGGAACCTGGTTATGTTGAAGATCCTCCCCGGCAGCGGCGCCAGAAATTCTCCTTGATGGCAGCTGGAACTACGTCGGTATTTCCCCGGAGAGGGAGGGATGATGTAGCACAACGATGGTAGAGTATTTCCCTCAATATGAAACCAAGGTATCAAACAAGTAGGAGAACCAAGCAACACAACGTAGACATCACTTGCACACAAACAACGACACCTCACAACCCGACGAGTTAAAGGGGTTGTCAATCCCTTCCGGGGTACGGCGCCTCAAGATAGGCAAGTGGACGTGAGGTAAATTTTAGTAGATTGATAGATCGAACGCCAAATAAAATAAATAAAGATAAAACACAGTAAGGTATTTTTGTATTTTTAGTTTAATAGATCTGAATAAAAATGCAAAGGAAAAGTAGATCGCCAGGCAAATATATGAGAAGAAAGACCCGAGGGCCGTAGGTTTCACTAGTGGATTCTCTCGAGAAAAATAGCAAACGGTGGGTAAACAAGTTACTGTTGGGCAATTGATAGAACTTCAAATACTCATGACGATATCCAGGCAATGATCATTACATAGGCATCACGTCCAAGATTAGTAGACTGGCTCTTGCCTGCATCTACTACTATTACTCCACACATCGACCGCTATCCAGCATGCATCTAGTGTATTAAGTTCATGAAAAAACAGAGTAATCCAATAAGAACGATGACATGATGTAGACAAGATCTGTTTATCTATATGGCGGTAGATATAGATCCCGTCTTTTTATCATTAGTAGCAACGATACATACGTGTCGTTTCCCCTTCTACCACTGGGATCGAGCACCGTAAGATCGAACCCACTACTGGGCACCTCTTCCCATTGTAAGACAAATAGATCAAGTTGGCCAAACAAAACCCAAATATCGGAGAAGAAATACGAGGCTATAAGAGATCATGCATATAAGAGATCAAAGAAACTCAAATAACTTTCATGGATATAAAAAGATATGACTGATCATAAACTCAAAGTTCATCAGATCCCAACAAACACACCGCAAAAGAGTTACATCATATGGATCTCTAAGGGACCATTGTATTGAGAATTCAGCGAGAGAGAGAGAAAGCCATCTAGCTACTAACTACGGACCCGAAGGTCTACAAAGAACTACTCACGCATCATCGGAGAGGCACCAACGGAAGTTGTGAACCCCTCCGTAATGGTGTCTAGATTGGATCTGGTGGTTCAGGACTCTGTGGCGGTTGGATGAATATTTCGACGCTCCTTCTAGGGTTTCTGGAATATTGTGGTATTTATAGAGCAAAGAGGCGGTCCGGGGGGCACCTGAGGTGGGCACAACCCACCAGGGCGCGCGTGGGCCTCCTGGCGCGCCCTGGTGGGTTGCCCCCTCGGGGCACCCCCAAGTGCAAGCTGGGCCCATTGCCTTCCTTCTGGCCCATAAAAAATCATCGTGGAGTTTCGTGGCATTTGGACTCCGTTTGATAATGATTTTCTGCGATGTAAAAAACAACAACTGGCACTTGGCACTATGTCAATAGGTTAGTACCAAAAAACAATATAAAATGACTATAAAATGATTATAAAACATCCAAGATCGATAATAAAACAACATGGAACAATAAAAAATTATAGATACGTTGGAGAGGTATCAATGTCGACAAGCTTGTTGCACCAGATGGCTGAATTGTAAAGCACAGTCGTGTTCTTCTTGCTCTCCACCGTAGCGAAGGTGAAGTCGGCGGTGCCGATGAAATGGGCGAATGCTCCAGAACCTCTGATGGACCTACAATAGTGGTAGACAAGAACCTCGTCCCGCACCCATACCTGGGCGACGGTGATCCGTTGGTCCCTGTCAGGAGAAGAATGGATGGGCGCAATGCCTATTCCCGCGACCTTGTGCTTTCTCCTCCTATAGGTACTTTTTGAACTTGGTGAGGCAGAGCTTCACTGAGTCCGGATCGTTGGTGTACATCACATTCAACTTGGTGTTGTCATGGGTTTGAACGGTGAACTCAAAGGTGAACTCCTTGCTGAAGTCCATATCCAGCAGGCTCACCCCTCTGATCGCCATTGGAGTCTCTTCAAGTGAACGAGTGGGTAGGCGGTGGCAGTTCTTTTTTCAGCTCTTGGGGAACTACATTCAATAGTAAACTGAGTGTGCACAGGCGACATCATTTACTACCACTCCCTCGCCCGCTGCATACCCGGCAGAACATGCACCCTCGGCGCATTCAAATGCCTCCATTAAACCCGCGTGGAAGCCGAGAAACCTATTCTGGCCACACGTCGGTTCACGAGCGGGTCTGTATTGGTACTGTTATAACTAGTGTTAGTGATCACTTAACTTAAATTTTATTAGCTTTAATCAAAATTTGTTCTTAAAACAAGCAAAGTATTGGCTCGTTCTATTAGTGCCACAGGATCAACGTGCACAACAATTAGAATTATTATTCTTAGGACGCACACGATCAGGGAACCGGATCCTCTAACATTGAGAAGGAAAGTTAGAGAAGCTACATTACCCTAACTTTCCTTCTTTCAATCCATATGGTTATGGCTAAAACGACTTAAATTAGTTTGCAAATTGATGATCTACTGTGTACATTTATAGTAATTACATACAAACAAATTGATGGTGAATTAAAATTAATTTTAAATTATTTATATCTACAGTAAACAACTTGCTAACTACCTACTAATAGTCCCTAACTTCCCTTCTTTATTTTATACTAGACTAATACTGTAGCACTGTGACTTTCCTTCTCTATGTTAGAGGATTTGTTTCCCACGATTAGCACATTTGCCGCACTTTCACACAGACAATACTATCAAGTTTGAACAACTTGTTATGGTTGCTGTCCTCTGCATCATCATGCCGTGTTTCCCAACTTGCAAGATTCAGAACCAACCAATAAGATTCAAATAATAAGTACAACAAAGATGCCTACACATCTCATTGATTCCCAGCTTGCGAGATTCAGAACCAACCCATTAGAGCCTTTGGATAAAGTGAATCTCGGGATTAAATACATCTTGGCTAGCCGTGTCATACAACCCAAGAACTTGGCGAATGCTCTTAACCATCACAACATTTGTAGTTGAGTATTCCTGTTTGCACAGATAAGAAAGAGCATGATTACTATAATAGTGGCACTAGTTGAAGCAAACTTTATTTCCAAAACAAGAAAAGATTGCGATGGAATAACTTTGTTTAAAAAAATACAATGTTTGCACAGTATGAGAAAGCACAATCATGTTGATAAAGGACAATACTGACCTCTGTGAGATGACTTTGGGAGATCAAGTTATTCTTCTTGTCCCTATATCTTGCCATGAAGGCGATTCGTTGACATCCATTAACACCTCGGTGTGGCAGTAGAAGGAGGAGCATCGACTCATTTCAATCACTTTTTTTGTGCAGTTCAACTAAAATTATGGTGCCCGCCAATTAGAGAGAGGGCCCGCACCACCTCAATGGTAGGCGTGATGGACTCAACTAGTTCAGTGCAGCTATGTGATTGATGCAGTGCACATGGACTTGATTCTGCCGGATAGGTCTTCTTCAAGTTATCTACATTGGAAATGAAATGGTAGCTAAGATAGTAGCTCTATTTTAAATGTATTATTACTTAATTTTATCAGTGGCAATAGCAGTGCCAAAACAATAGCACACGATCACTAGTTGGATGAAGAGTCAAAATCAACCAAAAAGGAACATACCCGGTCATGGGAACCATAACTGAGAGAGGGGCCCTAGGCCGCCACGACTCGATGTGGTCAACCTGTAGATCCACTTTTTCCATAGAAATGAAGCAAAGATTGCATCATGCAGCTAGTAACCCACAAGTATAGGGGATCGCAACAGTTTTCGAGGGTAGAGTATTCAACCCAAATTTATAGATTCGACACAAGGGGAGCCAAAGAATATTTTCAAGTATTAGCAGCTGAGTTGTCAATTCAACCGCACCTAGAGATTAATTATCTGCAGCAAGTGATCAGTAGCAAAGTAAGATGACAGTCTTGATAACAGTAGCAACAACAATGGTAACGGTAACAGTGATAACAGTAGTTTTGTAGCAAGTGCAATAGTAATGATAGCAGTAGTAACTTAGCAAGAACAATATAAGATAAATCCGTAGGCATTGGATCGGTAATTTGTTGGATGATATTCATCATGTGACAGTCATAACCTAGGGCGATACGGCACTAGCTCCAGTTCATAAATATAATGTAGGCATGTATTCCGTAAATAGTCATACGTGCTTATGGAAAGAACTTGCATGACGTCTTTTGTCCTACCCTCCCGTGGCAGTGGGGTCCAATTGGAAACTAAGGGATATTAAGGCCTCCTTTTAATAGAGAACCGGAACAAAGCATTAACACACGGTGAATACATGAACTCCTCAAACTACGGCATCACCGGGAGTGGTCCCGACTATTGTCGCTCCGGGGTTGCCGGATCATAACATGTAGTAGGTGACTACCACTTGCAAGATCGGATCTAGAACATGGATATAATTGTGATAACATAAACGGTTCAGATCTGAAATCATGGCACCCGGGCCCAAAGTGACAAGCATTAAGCATGGCAAAGTCATAGCAACATCAATCTCAGAACATAGTGGATACTAGGGATCAGGCCCTAACAAAACTAACTAGGTTACATGATGAATCTCATCCAACTCTTCACCGTGCAGCGAGCCTGCGAAGGAATTACCCACTCCCGATGGGGAGCATCATGGAATTGGCGACGGAGAAGGGTTGGTGATGGCAAAGAACGAAAATCCCCCCTCTCTAGAGCCCCAAACGGACTCCAGACCCGACCTCCCGATGAAGAACAGGAGGTGACGGTGGCTCCGTCTCGTGGATCGCGATAATTCTTTCTCCCTGTTTTTTCTGGAAAAATAGGATTTTATAGCATCGGTTTCAGGGTCTGCGGGGCCAGTGGGGACAACCCACGTGGGCGCGCCTGGGGGGGGGGGCAGGCGCGCCCTGGTGGGTTGTGCCCACCCAGGTGCACCCCTCCGGTGGTTCTTGGCTCCAGAAATTCTCATATATGGCATAAAAAATCCTCTCAAATTTTCGTTCCATTCCGAGAACTTTTATTTCTGCACAAAAACAACACCATGGTAGTTCTGGTGAAAACAGCGTCAGTCCGAGGTTATTTTCATTCAAATCATGCAAATTAGAGTCCAAAACAAGAGGAAAAGCATTAGGAAATGTAGATACGTTGGAGACGTATCAGCAGCTAGCAAGAAGTACTTGCTCTCATGAGCTGGCAGGTTCTTCTTTGGTAGTTGCACTAAAATTGAGCAACATTAAGGTTGGTTGTCCTGCTCATGCAAGGTGTAACTATAATTTTCTTATCCTTTTGTGCAGTTCCACTAAAATAAAGTGCCATTGTGGTGACAGTGACGGCTCATTTTGCAAAGGCAAATAAAATGTTGCACGAGATTACCAACAGAGTTTGACGGAGATGTTTGAAACTCCAATCACCATTTTGTGTAGTTCCACCAAAATTGAGAGACGTGGCCCACATGACATTTTAGTTGAACTACACAAGAAACTCATTCCAAAAAAAGTGTTTTGTGCAATTCAAAAGGTCACAATAGCAACGAGGTGAAATGGATATCCCTATCCCCACAAAAAGATAGAAAGAAAACAATTACTGGTCAATAACAAGATACAGAACATACACGAAATGAAAAGAAGCATCTTGATTATGTTCATGGCAATCACGCAAGGACAATAGAATTTTTAAAACGGCAACATTGCTTCATGTTACCGGAAGCATTACGATCAACAATGACATTCGTCAAATATGGGATTACTTTAATGGTGGAACTACTTGTTTACCAAATACAGTAGATCAACAACAGCTAAAGAGTTGGTTTAAGGGCATGGGACAGTGGGGACACCAGGACACTCAGCAGCGTAAAGAAGCAACTTACTTATCATACTGGAAAAAATAATAGGAGTACCATTTGTAACACGGTTTAATTGCATCATATTACTGGAGGCATTAGATTAACAATAACATTGGTTAGACATGTCCTCATGGTAACAATGTGATTGCTTCATTTTACACGCGCCCTTACATTAACAACGGCAAAAAGTTGGTATAAGGACATGTGACAGTGGACGCATCAACAGAATGTACCTACAATGAGGCATAAAGTGGTGATGTCGAGTTTGTTCATACTCTGTGAGGGCAGCAAATCTAATCCTGGAGACCTTTTACTATGTGAGTGCAGCAAATCTAATCCTAGACATACACTGCTGACATGTCCACCAGCCGCCACTTTCTATCCCTTTTTCAACCAATAATAGATCTATTCCTTATCCAATTTGTACTGCCTTTTCCCCTTATTTCCCTTTTCAACCAAAAGACCGGTTGGGTATCTAGTCTCTACTACTTCCCCCTTGTTATTTCCTCTTTGAATCAAGTCCTAGATTCATGCTACAACTTTCTCCCCTTCATTGTTTGTACCAAGTCCTAGATTCGACTGCATGAAGTAGCTTTACCTCTAATAATACTAAAATTTAAGGTGGCTTTGGAAGAGCTGATGGAAGTAGAAAAAGATCCACATGCAGCCTCGTGGGGTGCTGGGGTAGTAGAGCAAGGCCGCTTTCAAATGAACTTATACCCGAGGGTCGTCGAGATGTGGCTAGTAGGGCAGTGGGAGGTCGGATCTGCCCACAATACGACAGAGAGGAAGAAGGGGTCCGAGGACCTCCCGAGTCGGCGCTGTGTCGGAGAGAACGTCACGAGCAGAGGATTGGGACTCGCTGGCAGCTGTGGGTTTCCTCCCTCGCCACTAATGACCGCGTGAACGATGTACCTAGTCCCCTACACACCCCAGCCGAAGGATCCGGCCGGATCTGTGACCAGAAGTGAGCAGAGAGAGAGAGAGAGAGAGTCGCTACCGCTGTCTTGTTTAGATCTGGAGAGGATGAGAGAATGAAGAGGGAAAATCTAGTAAAGCAAGTGCTCAGGCTCCTGCCTATATATATAGTGGAGTGATTATCTTTTCCTTTCCACAACAAGCGTTTCAATTTGTGTACGTGGCATTAAACAAAAGAAACTTTATATTTAACGTGACTAACTGCACGTCACACTTTGTACTGTACTGTACTACTCCTACTTACTAGTACTACTAGTAGTATTGTTCACTTGTGCTCCCCGACCCTCCATTCATTGAGCAACCCCACAGGTGAATAAACATATAGTCCTAGTACTATTTATATAGAATGAACAAGCTCGAACTATTTTGGCTTTGAGATATCGACGGTACAGTTTAACCACATTGCATCAATGGACTCAGTACTTTGAAGTAACCTATATGTATAAACACATGCACGATTTACATTCTGAATCGCTAGCTAGAGCTTGAACTGTATTTGTTTACATGTACCACCTTTTTGTTTTGGTTTTCTGCTCCATGGCGTAATTCATCGATACAAAATTATACTAGGAGTATTTAAAAGTTGAGGACGGGGCTTTACCCGGGTAGTACGCGCGACAGTTTTCCCGTAACCGGTTTGACACAGAGGCGAGGAGGTGTGGGACTAGCGGATTCAACTTACTGTTGGAAAGGCAGGGCTGTGTGATTTGATGGCTCGTTACTGCTAGAAAGATGGGGTCTTGTGATATGACTGCTCATTACAGTCATTATTACTGCGGCGCTACGACCATGGTGATGCCCCCCTTTCGTTCCCCACTCTAATCTTGTGCATGACACGTCGACCTGGGTGCTGGCTCTCCCACATGTCGGCGATGTAAGAAGGAGCAAAGAATCATGCGGTATATTGGTCCCCATTGTATTTCATCTCAACTTTTGACTATAGATTGAACTAACAAAATGTTCATGCATGTTACCAAAAATTGTATCATTCAAAACTATGTTCAAATACGAATCCAACGACATAATTTTTGTTGACATGCATTAACATTTTGTTAGCTAAATCTTTGGTCAAAATTTGGCACAAACTACAAAGCGACCATAGAAAACAATGTGGTGATATGGCCATAAAAAACAATGTACTACAGTCCAGTCTCTAGCATGTACAGTACTACTCCTCTTCCTCCTCCTCTCGATTCATCACCATCGTACTTTTCCCATTCCTGTGTTTTCAGTATCCTGCGAATCAAAGAGGCCCTTAGACTGGTTTAGGTCCAGTCATTTTTTTTCAATGTGTTACGTCCAAAATTTAATGAATATGCTCCGGTTTCTATGAAAATAATCCGGTTTGCATGTAGTAATTCATTTATTTATTTATTCTTTTGCGGGGGGTTTGCATGTAATTCGCCAGGTCTAAAATGTAAAGTACGACGACATGGTTGCATATGCTCCGAGTCGTGCATGCACTACGACCCAGATGCTCTATGTCCCACATGTCGGCGAAAGGAAGCACGTGGAAATAGCCTAGGAGTACATATAGGAGGAAAAATGTGTGAAAAATTATGTACTACGAAGTGTAGCTGCGGTTCGAACAGGAGACCTAAAGTGATGACAGGTATAGGTCGCACGCACCAAACTAGTGGTACTAGACGTATGAGTACTCAGTACTCCTATTCTATCAACATGAGTCCCATCTGACAACAACGTCCATGCTACAGCTAGCTCTTCTCCCTTGTTTCTCTCTTCTAATTCTAACTCAGCCGACGCACGGTGGGCGGGGTGGGGATTTGCCGATAGTCGGTTTTCTTAACTGTGACCCCACCTGACAGTGAAAATGCTAAGACAACAAGCGTTCCCTACCATGAGCGGCATGCCCGACAGACCGTGTGGGGGTGCGATGCGAATGCGGCAGTCTTTACCTTTTTAACTTGTAGATAGAAAATGCCAACCAATGCGCGCTGAGCGGCAGGCCGGAACGATAGTGTGGGGTGCGATGCGAACGACACAAGCTTGCTGTACTTGTTCCACTTTCTCGTTTTGAACTCGTGACATGTAGTAACACTCAGTTTTGAAAACTCCGTATATAAGTTTGGTTGTCGCGCCAATATATATACTCCCTCCATGTAGGTTGGTTCTCGTACTTACTCCCTCCGTCCGGTGAAAAGTGTACATATAGAAATTTTAGGACAAATTATGGAGTGGAGTAAAAAATGCATTGGAAAGATGCAAGCCACCATTAATCTTCTCTTTAATTACCCAACCCCCAATGAGCTAAGTGCATGTAGAAATTAAGGAGACCATACGTAGAATGTTATTGGTTTTTATTACCGTGTGATGAGAGAGAAACATCTTTTCCTACTTTAAAGTGCAGTAGAAAGATAGAAGTACACTCTTTTGTGACAAATTTCAAAGCTAAATGTACACTCTTCACCAGACGGAGGGAGTAAAGCTGAAGTCAAAATTTGGCACAACAAGCGATGGTGACCAGTCTACCTCCGACCTGGTTTATTGGTTCCCGTCGTAATCTGTGCCAAATTTTGACCATAAATTTGACTAAAAAATGTTCAAGCATGTCACCAAAATTATATAATTGAAAACTATGTTCAAATACGAATCCAACGATATAATTTTTGTTGAAATTCACTAGCATTTTGTCAGTTAAATCTTTGGTCAAAATTGAGCACAAATTACAAAAGGGACTAATAAACCAGGACATAGGTAGTAAACCAGGACGAAGACAGTGATACTACATATAATTAATGCCAAATAAGAGCAAGGGATCACACATGTCATTTACGACTGGAATAAAAATGTCATACACTAACACATTAAGGCCACGAGGCGATGCAGTGTTGGTTACAGGAGGCAAGAAAAAAGATGCATCCATCAACGACCTCCTCCTCCTCGACTCAGGGCGCCGACCCACCGAACTGCTGCTAAGTAGTAGCGGCTTTCGTGGACAGGTCAACGTGCTTCCGAACAATGGTGTCTAAAGATTCCAGCCGGTGGAAGAAGGTCAACGTATTTCTGTCCTCACTGGCCATGTAGATGATTTCCTCATAGACGTGGATGTGCAGGTCGACGGTTTCTTGCATGGCGAGGCGCTGCGCGGCGAGCGCGGCCTCGAGGTGCACATTCTTCGCCGCGACCTCCGGCAGCTACAGGGCCACTAGTGCTTCAAAGAGTTCGTCACCTTGGAGGCCGATGAGGGTGGCAAGCAATGAGGAGCCCATGCGCGCACATTGGAGGAGTACGACAAGGTCATCCATGCGCTTCTTGACAGCGGTGAACTTGCGGATGGAGCGGACCATCATCTCGCCCATGCGAGAGGCGAAGCCGGTGTCGACGAGGGCTATGACACCGACGGTCGCCAACACCGTCTGGAAACACTACGCGGTGCAGGATGATAACCCACAAGTATAGGGGATCACAACAGTCTTCGAGGGCAGAGTATTCAACCCAAATTTATTGATTTGACACCAGGGGAGCCAAAGAATATTTACAAGTATTAGCAGTTGAGTTGTCAATTCAACCACACCTGGAGACTAATTATCTGCAGCAAAGTGATCAGTGGAAAAGTAGTATGATAGTTTTGATAGTAGTAGCAACAGCAACAGTAACGATAATAGTGATATCAATGATTTTATAGCAAGTGCAATAGTAACAATAACAATAGTAACATAGCAGAAACAATATAAGAGAAATTCTTAGGCATTGGATCGGTGAATTCGTTGGATGATATTCATCATATAACAGTCATAACCTAGGGTGATAAGGCACTAGCTCCAGTTCATAAATATAATGTAGGCATGTATTCTATAAATAGTCATACCTGCTTATGAAAAGAACTTGCATGGCATCTTTTGTCCTACCCTGCCGTGGTAGCGGGGTCCTATTAGAAACTACAGTATATTAAGGCCTCCTTTTAATAGAGAACCGAAACAAAGCATAACACATAGTGAATACATGAACTCCTCAAACTACGGTCATCACCAGGAAGTGTCCCGATTTCTGTCACTCTGGGGTTGCCAGATCAAAACACGTAGGTGACTATAACTTGCAAGATCAGATCTAGAACACAGATATAATGATGATAACATAAACGGTTCCAATCTGAAATCATGGCACCCGGGCCCAAAGTGACAAGCATTAAGCATGGCAAAGTCATAGCAACATCAATCTCAGAACGTAATGGATACTAGGGATCAAGCCCTAACAAAACTAACTCGATTACATAATGAATATCATCCAGCTCCTCACCGACCAACGAGCCTACAAAGGAATTACTCACTCCCGGTGGGGAGCATCATGGAATTGGCGATGGAGAAGGGTTGGTGATGACGAAGATCGAAGATCCCCCTCTCTGGAGCCCCAAACAGACTCCAGATTTAGCCTCCTGATGAAGAAAGGAGGTGGCGGCGGCTTAGTCTCGTGAAACACGATAATTCTTCCTCCCTGTTTTTTTCTCCGAAAATGTGATTTTATAGTATCAGGGTTGAGGTCTGCGGGCCACTAGGTGGGGACAACCCACCTAGGCGCGCCCGGAGGCGGGGCGCGCCCTAGTGGGTTGTGCCCACCTAGGTGCCCCCTCCGGTGGTTCTTGGCTCCAGAAATTACCTTTTATTGTATAAAAAATTCCTCGCATAGTTTTGTTCCAATCCGAGAACTTCTATTTCTGCACAAAAACAACACCATGGTAGTTCTGCTGAAAACATCGTCAGTCTGGGTTAGTTTCATTCAAATAATGCAAATTAGAGTCCAAAATAAGAGGAAAAGTATTAGGAAAAGTAGATACGACGGAGACGTATAACCTCCCCCAAGCTTAAACCTTTGCTTGTCCTCAAGCAATTCAGTTGATAAACTGAAAATGAAAAAAAACTTTTATGAACTCTTTTGCCCTTGTTTACACAAATAAGGTTAAGTAGTGATGTCTACTATGCAACCTTCTTCTTGTAGACGTTGTTGGGCCTCCAAGTGCAGAGGTTTGTTGGACAGTAGCAAATTTCCCTCAAGTGGATGACCTAAGGTTTATCAATTCGTGGGAGATGTAGGATGAAGATGGTCTCTCTCAAGCAACCCTGCAACCAAATAACAAAGAGTCTCTTGTGTCCCCAACACACCCAATACAATGGTAAATTGTATAGGTGCACTAGTTTGGCGAAGAGATGGTGATACAAGTGCAATATGGATGGTAGATATAGGTTTTCGTAATCTAAAAATATAAAAACAGCAAGCTAACTAATGATAAAAGTGAGCACAAACGGTATTGCAATGCGTTGAAACAAGGCCTAGGGTTCATACTTTCACTAGTGCAAGTTCTCTCAACAATAATAACATAATTGGATCATATAACTATCCCTCAACATGCAACAAAGAGTCACTCCAAAGTCACTAATAGCGGAGAACAAACGAAGAGATTACTGTAGGGTATGAAACCACTTCAAAGTTATTTTTTCTGATCGATCTATTCAAGTGTCTGTAGTAAAATAACATGAAGCTATTCTTTCCGTTCGATCTATCATAGAGTTCGTACTAGAATAACACCTTAAGACACAAATCAATCAAAACCCTAATGTCACCTAGATACTCCAATGTCACCTCAAGTATCTGTGGGTATGATTATACGATATGCATCACATAATCTCAGATTCATCTATTCAACCAACACAAAGAACTTCAAAGAGTGCCCCAAAGTTTCTACCGGAGAGTCAAGACGAAAACATGTGCCAACCCCTATGCATAGATTCCCAAGGTCACGGAACCCGCAAGTTGATCACCAAAACATACATCAAGTGAATCAACGAATACCCCATTGTCACCACGGGTATTCCACGCAAGACATACATCAAGTGTTCTCAAATCCTTAAAGACTCAATCCGATAAGATAACTTCGAAGGGAAAACTCAATCGATTACAAGAGAGTAGTGGGGGAGAAACATCATAAGATCCAACTATAATAGCAAAGCTCGCGATACATCAAGATCGTGCCAAATCAAGAACACGAGAGAGAGAGAGAGATCAAACACATAGCTACTGGTACATACCCTCAGCCCCGAGGGTGAACTACTCCCTCCTCGTCATGGAGAGCGCCGGGATGATGAAGATGGCCACCGGTGGGGGATCCCCCCCTCCGGCAGGGTGCCGGAACAGTGTCCCGATTGGTTTTTGGTGGCTACAGAGGCTTGCGGCGGCGGAACTCCCGATCTAGGTTTCTTTTCAGGGGTTTCTATATTTGTAGGGATTTTTGGCGCCGGGAACAAGTCAGGGGGGTCTCCGAGGCGGCCACGATGTAGGGGCGCGCCCAGGGGGGTAGGGCGCGCCCCCTGAGGGAGTCCTGGATTAGGGGGTCCTCAGACAGCCGGACTATATACTTTGGCTGGACGTTTGGACTATGAAGATACAAGATTGAAGACTTCGTCCTGTGTCTGGGTAGGACTCTCCTTTGCGTGGAAGGCAAGCTTGGCAATTCGGATATGTAGATCTCCTCCCTTGTAACCGACTTTGTGTGACCCTAGCCCCCTCCGGTGTCTATGTAAGCCGGAGGGTTTAGTCCGTAGGATAACAACAATCATAATCATAGGCTAGCTTCTAGGGTTTAGCCTCTATGATCTCGTGGTAGATCAACTCTTGTAATACTCATATCATCAAGATCAATCAAGCAGGAAGTAGGGTATTACCTCCATCGAGAGGGCCCGAACCTGGGTAAACATTGTGTCCCCTGCCTCCTGTTACCATCAGCCTTAGACGCATAGTTCGGGACCCCCTACCCGAGATCCGCCGGTTTTGACACTGACATTGGTGCTTTCATTGAGAGTTCCACCGTGCCGTCACGATAAAGGCTTGATGGCTCCTTCAATCATCGGCAACGATGCGATCCTGGGTGAGGTTTTTCTCCCAGGACAGATCTTCATATTCGGCGGCTTCGTACTGCGGGCCAACTCGCTTGGCCATCTGGAGCAGATCAAAAGCTACGCCCCTGGCCATCTGGTCAGGTTTGGAAGCTTGAACTATACTGCCGACATCCGCGGAGACTTGATCTTCTACGGATTCGAGCCCATGTCAGGTGCGCCGCACAGTCACGACGAGCATGACTTAGCTCTGCCGTCGGACGGTGTTCGGGAGATCACACCTGTGGCTACTCCGGCCCTCAATCCAGAGCAGATCGTGCCGTCCGAGGATGGGTGGATAGACCCCGCCACGGAGGCTGCACACTCAGCGGCGATAGAGCCGAATACTGACTTCACCTCCTATGAGACCTGTGTTACCGGACCCTTGAATTCGTCCCCAGCCACAGGCTCCGAACCGCTTGCATCCGTGCCTATCGAATCTGACTGGGCACCGATCATGGAGTTTAACTCCGCGGATATCTTTCAGCAGTCGCCCTTGGGCGACGTGCTAAATTCATTGAGGTCTCTCTCCTTGTCAGGAGATCCTTGGCCAAACTATGTCCGGCTTGAGTGGGAAGCAGACGACGAAATTCATTCCCCACCCACCGCCCACTTAATAGCCACTGTCGACGACTTAACCGACATGCTCGATTTCGGTTCCGAAGACATCGATGGTATGGATGACGATGCAGGAGAAGAACAGGAACCACCTCCCACAGGGCGCTGGACAGCCACCCCATCATATGATATATACATGGTGGACACCCCCAAAGAAAGCAATGGCAATAAGGCAACAGAGGATAACCCCCTCGAGAAGCAATCTAAGCACCGGCGTCATCGACGCCGCTCTAAGCCCCGCCATAGCAAAAGCAGCGATACCGGCACAAGAGACAATAACGCTGCGGACAGTGCTGAAGACGAAGACAATCCCCTCTAGCCAGGCTTCGAGCGGGAGGATGGGCAAGTGAGCCCTAAGGAACAGGCGACAGACGGAGAATCAGGGGATGACAATTACATGCCCCTCTCCAAAGACAAGGTGAGCCTCGGCGATGAAGAATTCATCGTGCGTGAGGATCCCGTCGAGCAGGAGCGCTTCAAGCGCCAGCTTATAGCCACAGCAAAAAGCCTGAAGAAAAAGCAGCAGCAGCTTCAAGCTGATCAAGATCTGCTAGCGGATAGATGGACCGAGGTCCTGGCAGCCGAGGAATACGAACCCGAGCGCCCAACCAAAAGTTACCCAAAGCACAGGTTGCTACCCCAACTCGAGGAGGAAGCATTAAAACCTACACTACAGCGTATGATGCGGCTGACCGGCCACCTCGTGGCCGAGACAAAGCGGCATATCAGCCCGAAGTCCAGCCCGCACCCCGTCGCCAGTCAAACAAAAACACCAAGGCACGGGGCTACACGCAAGACCTGCGAGACGTATTGGAAAACAAAGCAGGACATATAAGATCGATCTATGGATCATCGGGACGCGCCCCAACGCGAGACGACGACCGTCACGCCAGATATACTAAAAACAATTCCGGCTGGGCCGAATACAGCAGACAAGACTCGTATGAACTGCGTCGTGATATAGCCCGGCACAGAGGCGCCGGACACCCCCTTTGCTTCACTGACGAAGTAATGGATCATGAATTCCCAGAAGGGTTTAAACCCGTGAACATTGAATCATATGATGGTACTACAAACCCCGCGGTATGGATAGAGGATTTCTCCCTCCACATTCACATGGCCCACGGGGATGATCTACATGCCATCAAGTATCTCCCACTAAAACTCAAAGGGCCGGCTCGGCATTGGCTGAATAGCTTGCCGGCAAACTCCATCGGAAGTTGGGAGAACCTGGCAGACGCATTCCTGGACAACTTCCAGGGCACTTATGTGCGACCATTGGATGCTGATGATTTAAGTCACATAACACAACAGCCCGGAGAGTCAGCCAGGAAATTCTGGACTCGGTTTCTAACTAAAAAGAACCAAATTGTCGACTGTCCGGATGCCGAAGCCCTAGCGGCCTTTAAACTTAACATCCATGACGAGTAGCTCGCCCGACATCTCGGCCAAGAGAAGCCAAAATCCATGGAAGCCCTCACGACACTCATGACCCACTTTTGCGCGGGCGAGGGTAGCTGGTTGGCCCGTAGCAACAACACAACAAGCAATCCTGGCACATCAGAGGCCAGAGATAGCAACGGCAAACCCCGACGCAACAAACACAAACGTCGCAATAATGGTGGAAATGCCGAAGATACGGCAGTCAATGCCGGATTTAGTGGCTCTAAGTCCGGTACGCGGAAAAGGCCATTCAAAAATGACAATTCGGGCCCGTCCAGTTTGGACCGCATACTCGACCGTCCATGCCAAATTCATGGCACCCCAGGAACACCAGCCAATCATACCAACAAAGAATGCTGGGCCTTCAAACAAGCCGGCAGGTCAGGTGCCGAAAACAAAGAGAAGGGGTCTCAAAGCGATGATAGCGACGAGGAGCGCAGATCACCGAATACAGGAGGGCAAAAGAAATTTCCCCCGCAGATTCAAACGGTGAACGTGGTAAACGCCACCCACACTCCCAACCCGGACCGGATGCGCACCCTCAGGGGTGCCGACTTAACGGAACCAGTCGTCCCAGAATATAAACTAGGGCCGATCACCTTCAACCGCACGGATCGTCCGGTTAAGACCAATCAGGGCAATTCAGCCGCACTAGTCCTTGACCCAATAATTGATGGGTTCCACCTCACACGAGTCCTTATGGATGGAGGTAGCAGTCTAAACCTGCTTTACCAGGACACAGTGCGCAAGATGGGCATCGATCATTCGGTGATAAAGCCCACTAAAGCCACCTTTAGAGGTATTATACCAGGTGTGGAGGCCAGCTGTACAGGCTCCATCACCCTTGAGGTAGTCTTCAGATCACCGGACAATTACCGTGCCGAAGAGTTAATCTTCGACATCGTCCCCTTTCACAGTGATTATCAGGCACTGCTCGGACGAACCGCGTTCGCTTGATTCAATGCGGTGCCACATTATGCCTACCGTAAGCTCAAGATGCCCGGTCCACGCCGCGTCATCATGGTTAATGGCAAGGACGAACTTCCCCTCGGTACCAAAGAGTATACCGCTGCTTTAACAGCAGAAGCAACTAGCGGCACCTTTCAATCAAACCTCGAGTCGACGGCCAAGCTCCCGGACACCACCAATGGACTCTGAACTACTTCGCGGCAGGATAGCCCGGCTCGTCCAGAGCTCAATTAAACACTCTGGCGAAAGCCAGGACAGGCCACATGCCGCGGCTCAACCGCTCTGCGGCACACAAACACATCTTGCATTTTCTGTATAGGTTCATTTTTGCCCAGGCAAGGACCGGTGACATGGAAACAGCTCGAACGCGCAAGGGAACTCTTATATATTCCCCTCGATGACCATTCGACTGCACTCTGGATCCGCACACAGCTTCTTCCCGCCTGGTCTCAGTATGTTCTGCAGTCACTTTCTCTTTTTATTACTTCATATGTACTCATACGCATCGACGTATTATTTAAATATGACATGTGGATTTATATGACGCTTATCTGCCGTTATCTCTTATTGAAATTCTTTTGTCAAATGGCATCCGTACACCGCGATATGCCTTAAATATGCCAGGGGCTTCGTTTTACCCATAATACGGCAATCAAGTCCGAACACCTTCATGGTAGTTCGGCACCCCGAACTTATAGCATTATATGCATTAGCTCCGAATTATGTCTTGGGTCAAATGTTGGGTTTGCCCGGCTCTCATGTTTTGCTGCCTTACGTTCCGCTATATCGGCTAAGGCGGCACATGGAGAACTACTGCGATTGTGTCCCGGTTCTTCCGGACGAGCACCTCAGTAGAGAAAGCCGAAAACTGACTGTCATGATACAGCGAGAGCTGGTCAGCTGTTCGAGAGGTTATTAAATCTTTAAGGATTTATCCCGCATAATGCCATAACCAATGCAACGTGCGATGGATCGGCTTTTCGTCCGATTAGGTGCTTATAGAGCCCCTCGAGCGGTCTTCCGAACACCAGGGGCTGCGCCTACCTTCCTTTTCTAAAGCTCCTATGGCTAAGTGAGAGTGATAAAGCCCTATAGTCTGATTGCTTGGTTCGTTGTGCTGAACACCTCCTTCGAAGGACCCAAAACTGGGATAAAGAGTGATTAGATTTATCCCGAACACCCCCGTACTTCCTACGTGGGGGCAGAAGCCGACGACTGGCCAACTCTCAGCATTAGTATATAAAACGGCCACGCAGGAGGATAAACTTTCATATAACAGGCAATAAATAATAGAAATGACCTCGTTCAACATTACAAAGGACAACATGATTGTATTCACGGAAATATAATGTCCTTGGTGCATTGCTCCGCCGCAAGGCAGGATCCTTTCAAGACACTTTCATAATATAACTCAGGCTTGCGGTGCTCCTTTCCCTCCGGTGGTCCCTCGGTCACCAGCTTTTCAGCATCCTTCTTCCCCCAGTGCACCTTTGCGCAGGCGAAGGCCATTCGCGCACTCTCTATACAGACCGACCGCTTGATGATGTCCAGTCGAGGGCAGACACTCGCAAGCCGTTTCACGAGCCCGAAGTAGCTGCCTGGAATCGGCTCAGCGGGCCATAGCCGGATAATCAAATCCTTCATGGCTAGCTCGGCCGCCTTCTGCAGTTTGATCAGCTGTTTCAGTTGGTCGGCAAAAGGCACCGGATAATTCGGCACCACATACTGTGACTAGAAGAGCTTATCCGCAGTGTTCCTTTCTTCAGCTCGGTAGAATTGTGCGGTATCAGATATGCTGCGTGGCAGCTCCGCAAACACCCCTGGAGAAATCCGAACTCAAGATTAGAAACATGATTTTCTCCCCAAATACTTGCCTTATGTGGAACAAGCCTTACCCGCCGCGATCTTCCTCGCCTCTTGGATCTCCTGCAGGGCACCCTGGGTTTCCCCCTGGGCATCGCATGCGGCCTGATGAGCCTTGGTAAGTTCAGATTCTTTCTCCGTTAAACTCTACTCCAAGGCCTCGCATCTTCTCACGACCTCTTGAAGCTCTTGCTCAACATCAATAACCCTGGCCTCGTGCTTCTCACGAAGAGCCCGCTCTGTGGCTGCCTTTCCCCTGGCCTCGGCAACAACCTTCTTCAGAGCCTCGACTTCGGTCATCGCCCCTGGCGCAAATCACAAAACATATTTTAAAATTCGTTCGCACTGAACGTGAGCAAGGTTTGTGCATACCTTGTTTATCCTCCAACTGCCTTTTCAACTGGCCCAATTCTTTTGTGGCCCGCTCCAGACTTCGATTTAGTCCGGAGACCTCCGCAGTACGAGAGGTGGTAGTCGCTACAGATGCTTGTTTATACCAAAAGAGAGGTAAATGTCATCAAGTGAGTCTCCTGCGAACATAGATTTGATCCTCTGTCCGGTTCTTTCTCTCACCGAACAGTGTATCAGGGGCTACTATCTATACTGTGACACTCTTTGAAACTTCATAAAACATACCTCAAAGCCTCTTATAAGGCTAATATAGGCTTCATTCAGCCCACTCTCTGCAGATTGAATCTTCTCAATCACCGCACCCACAAGGGCACGGTGTTCATCGACGACGGAGGCGCTTTTCAGCGCCGCCAATAAAGTATCCAACACCTCTGGTTGGACAGAGGTTGCTGGTGGAACAGATACACCCCCTCTAGCCGAGGGAGACCGCCTGCCTGACTCTGGAACCATATTGGTCTCCGGAATAGCGTCCGATTGGGGGCCGAATTCAAGATGGCTCCCGCCGACGACGCCCATGGGAGCCTTCTCTCCCGTGTGTCCGGCCCCTGAAGTTTGACCTCCTGGCGCCACCTTGGCAATATCCCCCCCTGCTTGGCCTAGGTCCTCCTAGGACAAAGCCTCGGTGTCATTCACATGTTTGGGGGAAGGTGCCTTCGGGGGTGTCCCGCTCTCCATAGCGTCCGAGCCTAGCAAATCCTCCGACGAGGATTGCTCCGCGCGGGACCTCGCCGGACTGCAAAAAGTATGGCCCAGATCAAAATATTGTGCCATGATAAGTCTGGACGCATAAACGTGTTCGGATTTTATATACTCACGAGTTCACCTGGGGTTGAGCCCTGGGATCCCACTCTGGGCTGCTATCAGAGGCGGTGGAGTCCTTTGGAAGAAGAGTTTTTCCCTTCTTAGGTGACTCGGCCTCCAACGATGCGGAGGCTGTCCTTTTCTTTCTTCCCCCCGCTGGGGATTTGTCTTCCTCCTCCTCCTCGTCCTCTTTGGAGGAAAACGGGCATTGGAATCTTCGGATATCGTGTCCGAGGCGCCACGACGACGGAGGCCGCCCCTGGTCTTCTTGGCCTCTCTCTCGGCCTTCTTCTTCGGCGCCTTGTAGGGCGCCGGGACCAGCATCTTCGTTAGAAGCGGGCCGGCCGGTTCTTCAGGTAGCGGGGCCGGATAGTAGATCCGCCCACCTTCTTCGTCCAGCCCTAGGAGGTTTTGGAAAACACATTTAGTGTTTCCCTTGGGTTATGCGAATAAAACTTATAATGGCATACCGAACTTGCGGGGCGGGACAGGTGGTACCCGCGGTCCTCGGCTGAGTCCGGCCATGATTTGCTGGACTTAAAAAGCACCCTCCAGATATCTTTGTGTGAGGAGCCAAAGAGCTCTCACAGGGTCTGGTGCTTGGCCGGGTCGAATTCCCATAAATTGCAAGCCCGGTGTTGACAAGGAAGGATCCGGCGAGCTAACATCACCTGGACTACATTGACAAGTTGGATATCCTTGTCTTCCATATTCTTGACGTGCGTTTGAAGTACCGACAACTCGTCGGACGAAGACCAATCCAGGCCCTTCTTGGGCCAGGACGTAAGCCGCAGGGGGGCTTCGGATCGAAATTCAGGAGCAGCGGCCCATTTCGTGTCGCGCGGCTCAGTGATGTAAAACCACTGCTGCTACCACTCTTTGACGGAATCATTGAAAGTACCTGTTGGCCATGTGACGTTGGGCATCTTGCTCACCATGGCGTCTCCACACTCGGCGTGCTCTCCGCCCACTACCTTGGGCTTCACGTTAAAGATCTTTAGCCATAAGCCGAAGTGTGGCGAGATGCGGAGAAAGGCCTCGCACACGACGATGAACGTCGAGATGTTGAGGAAGGAATTGGGGGATAGATCATGAAAATCGATCCCATAGTAATACATGATGCCGCGAACGAATGGGTGGAGGGGAAACCCCAGCCCGCGGACAAAATGAGGGAGGAAAACAACCCTCTCGTGGGGTTCCGGAGTAGGGACGATTTGTCCTGCCGTCGGGAGACGGTGGCTGATTTTCTGGGCCAGGTACCCGGCCTCCCGAAGCTTTTTTATATCCTTCTCCCGGACGGTGGAGGCCATCCATTTGACTCCTGCTCCGGATCCAGACATTTTCGGAGGACCTTTGTGGTCGGAGAGGACGAACGCTTGGGCGCTAGGGCTCGAGCGGAGGGGAATGGATAAGCAGAAGGAGAAGGCGTGGGTAAAAAGGGGAGTCCTTATCTCCTTATAAAGGCGGGAGGGATCCAGCGCCTCCCCACTTGCCTGGTAAACTCACTTATTCCCCAAGCGTCGCGCTAAAGACGCGGTTGGATTACCCATACCTGTATTGCTGAGAATCCCGAATTAGGGGGGCACGATCTCTGCTTCGATACGACATGCCCATAAAACCGCCTCGCGACATGCGCAGTAGCTGGTTAGGGAGAACGGTTCGAATAAAGACCGGATCATGGCGTGGTGTCACGTTGGAAAAAGTTGTCAGCGAATTGGATTTGTGGAATATTGTACTCTCTACGGTGGTATGTGGAATTTGTTTTGCAGAGCCGGACACGATCCTTGTGTTCAAAATCTTCTATCGAGTATTCGGAGAAGGAACCCGCCTTGCAATGCCGAAGACAATCTATGCGCCGGACTCATCGTCATTGAAGCCTGGTTCAGGGGCTACTGAGGGAGTCCTGGATTAGGGGGTCCTCGGACAGCCGGACTATATACTTTGGCCGGACTGTTGGACTATGAAGATACAAGATTGAAGACTTCGTCCCGTGTCCGGGTGGGACTCTCCTTTGCGTGGAAGGCAAGCTTGGCAATTCGGATATGTAGATCTCCTCCCTTGTAACCGACTCTGTGTGACCCTAGCCCCCTCCGTGTCTATATAAGCCAGAGGGTTTAGTCCGTAGGACAACAACAATCATAATCATAGGCTAGCTTCTAGGGTTTAGCCTCTACCATCTCGTGGTAGATCAACTCTTGTAATACTCATATCATCAAGATCAATCAAGCAGGAAGTAGGGTATTACCTCCATCGAGAGGGCCCGAACCTGGGTAAACATTGTGTCCCCCGCCTCCTATTACCATCAGCGTTAGACGCACAGTTCGGGACCCCCTACCCGAGATCCGCCGGTTTTGACACCGACACCCCCAGCCTCGTGGGTGCCTCGGGACTCTTCTGGCCCATCTTCGATACTCCGTGGGCTTCTTCAGGTCCAAAAACAATCTCCGTGAAATTTTAGGTCAATTGGACTCCGTTTGGTTTTCCTTTTCTGCGATACTCAAAAACAAGGAAAAAACAGAAACTGGCACTGGGCTCTAGGTTAATAGGTTAGTCCCAAAATCATGTAAAATAGCATATAAATGCATATAAAACATCCTAGATGGATAATATAATAGCATGGAACAATAAAAAATTATAGATACGCTGGAGACGTATCAAGCATCCCCAAGCTTAATTCCTGCTCGTCCTCGAGTAGGTAAATGATAAAAACAGAATTTTTGATGTGGAATGCTACCTAACATATTTATCAATGTAATCTTCTTTATTGTGGCAAGAATATTTAGATCCATAAGATTCAAGAAAAAAGTTTAATATTGACATAAAAATAATAATACTTCGAGCATACTAACCAAGCAATTATGTCTTCTCAAAATAACATGGCCAAAGAAAGTTCATCCCTACAAAATCATATAGTTTGGCTATGCTCCATTTTTGTCACACAAAATGCTCTCATCATGCACAACCCCGATGACAAGCCAAGCAATTGTTTCATACTTTAGTATTCTCAAACTTTTTCAACTTTCACGCAATACATGAGCGTGAGCCATGGATATAGCACTATGGGTGGAATAGAATATAATTATGGGGGTTGTGTGGATAAGACAAAAAAGGAGAAAGTCTCACATCGACCAGCTAATCAACGGGCTATGGAGATGCCCATCAGTTGATGTCAATGCGAGAAGTAGGGATTGCCATGCAACGGATGCACTAGAGCTGTAAATGTATGAAAGCTCAACAAAAGAAACTAAGTGGGTGTGCATCCAACTTGCTTGCTCACGAAGACCTAGGGCATTTGAGGAAGCCCATTGTTGGAATATACAACCCAAGTTCTATAATTAAAAATTCCCACTAGTATATGAAAGTGACAACATAAGAGACTCTCTATCATGAAGATCATGGTGCTACTTTGAAGCACAAGTGTGGAAAAAGGATAGTAGCATTGTCCCCCCTTTTTTTTGGGCCTTCCTTTTTTTATTTGGCCTTTCTTTTTTTTCACGGGACAATGCTCTAATAGTGATGATCATCACACTTCTATTTATTTACAACTCAATGATTACAAGTCGATACTAGAACAAAATATGACTCTATATGAGTGCCCCCGTCGGTGTACCGGGATAGGCAATGAAACAAGAGTGACATGTATGAAAAATTATGCAGGCCTTGCCACAAATACGATGTCAACTACATGATCATGCAAGGCAATATGACAATGATGAAGCGTGTCATGATAAACAGAACGGTGGAAAGTTGCATGGCAATATATCTCGGAATGGCTATGGAAATGCCATAATAGGTAGGTATGGCGGCTGTTTTGAGGAACATATAAGGAGGCTTATGTGTGACAGAGCGTATCATATCACGGGGTTTGGATGCACCGGCGAAGTTTGCACCAACTCTCAAGGTGAGAAAGGGCAATGCACGGTACCGAAGAGGCTAGCAATGATGGAAGGGTGAGAGTGCGTAAAATCCATGGACTCAACATTAGTCATAAAGAACTCACATACTTATTGCAAAAATCTACAAGTCACCAAAACCAAGCACTACGCGCATGCTCCTAGGGGGATAGATTGGTAGGAAAATACCATCGCTCGTCCCCGACCGCCACTCATAAGGAAGACAATCAAAGAACACCTCATGCTTCAAATTTGTCACACAACGGTTACCATACGTGCATGCTACGCGACTTGCAAACCTTAACACAAGTATTTCTTAATTTCACAATTACTCAACTAGCACGACTCTAATATCACCATCTTTATATCTCAAAACAATTATCATGTATCAAACTTCTCATAGTATTCAATGCACTTATATGAAAGTTTTTATTATACCCATCTTGGATGCCCATCATATTAGGACTAATTTCATAACCAAAGCAAATTACCATGCTATTATAAAATACTCTCAAAATAATATAAGTGAAGAATGAGAGTTCATCTATTTCTTCAAAATAAAACTACCGTCGTGCTCTAAAAGATATAAGTGAAGCTCAAGAGCAAATGACAAACTACTCCGAAAGATATAAGTGAAGATCAATGAGTAGTCGAATAATCATGCAACTATGTGAAGAGTCTCTAACATTTAAGAATTTCAGATCTTGGGATATTATTCAAACAGCAAGCAAAACTAAATAAAATAGAATGACGCTCCAAGCAAAACACATATCATGTGGTGAATAAAAATATAGCTCCAAGTAAAGTTACCGATGAACAAAGACGAAAGTGGGGATGCCATCCGGGGCATCCCCAAGCTTAGGCTCTTGGTTGTCCTTGAATATTACCTTGGGGTGCCTTGGGCATCCCCAAGCTTAGGCTCTTGCCACTCCTTATTCCATAGTCCATCGAATCTTTACCCAAAACTTGAAAACTTCACAACACAAAACTCAACAGAAAACTCGTAAGCTCCGTTAGTATAAGAAAATAAATCACCACTTAGGTACTATTGTGAACTCATTATAAATTCATATTGGTGTAATATCTACTGTATTCCAACTTATTTGTGGCTCATACCCTCCGATACTACTCATAGATCCATCAAAATAAGCAAACAACCAATAGAAAACAGAATCTGTCAAAAACAGAACAGTCTGTAGTAATATGTATCAAACGTATACTTCTTGAACTCCAAAAATTCTGAAATAAATTGGTGGACGTGAGGAATTTGTCTATTAATCATCTGAAAAAATAATCAATCTAAAAGCACTCTCCAATAAAATATGGCAGCTAATCTCGTGAGCACTAAAGTTTCTGTTTTTTACAGCAAGATCATAAAGACTTCACCCAAGTCTTCCGAAAGGTTCTACTTGGCACAAACACTAATTAAAACATAAAAACACATCTAAACAAAATCTAGATGAATTATTTATTACTAAACAGGAGCCAAATGCAAAGAACAAAAATAAAATTGGGTTGCCTCCCAACAATCACTAATGTTTAACGCCCCTAGCTAGGCATGATGATTTCAATGATGCTCACATAAAAGATAAGAATTGAAACATAAAGAGAGAATCATGAAGAATATGACTAGCACACTTAAGTCTAACCCACTTCCTATGCATAGGGATTCTATGAGCAAACATTTTATGGGAACAAGAATCAACTAGCATAGGAAAGCAAAACAAGCATAACTTCAAGATTTTAAGCACATAGAGAGGAAACTTGATATTATTGCAATTCCTACAAGCATATATTCCTCCCTCATAATAATTTTCAGTAGCATCATGAATGAATTCAACAATATAACCATCACATAAAGCATTCTTTTCATGATCTACAAACATAGAATTTTTATTACTCTCCACATAAGCAAATCTATTCTCATCAATAGTAGTGGGAGCAAACTCAACAAAATAACTATCATGTGATTGAAAATTAAGATCAAGATGACAAATTTCATGCTTATCATTATTCTTTATAGCATACGTGTCATCACAATAATCATCATATATAGGAGGCATGCTTTCATCATAATAAATTTGCACATCAAAACTTGGGGGACTAAAAATATCATCTTCATCAAACATAGCATCCCCAAGCTTGTGGCTTTGCATATCATTAGCATCATGGATATTCATAGAATTCATACTAAAAACATTGCAATCATGCTCATCATTCAAAAATTTAGTGCCAAACATCTTAATACATTCTTCTTGTAATACTTTGGCACAATTATCGGAATCCTTATTTTCACGAAAGACATTAAAAAGATGAAGCATATGAGGTAACCTCAATTCCATTTTTTGTAGTTTTCTTTTGTAGACTAAACTAGTGATAAAACAAGAAACTAAAGATTCAATTGCAAGATCTAAAGATATACTTCAAGCACTCACCTCCTCGGCAACGGCGCCAGAAACTGCTTGATGTCTACTACGCAACCTTCTTCTTGTAGACGTTGTTGGGCCTCCAAGTGCAGAGGTTTGTAGGATAGTAGCAAACTTCCCTCAAGTGGATGACTTAAGGTTTATCAATCCGTGGGAGGCGTATGATGAAGATGGTCTCTCTCAAGCAACCCTGCAACCAAATAACAAAGAGTCTCTTGTGTCCCCAACACACCCAATACAATGGTAAATTGTATAGGTGCACTAGTTTGACGAAGAGATGGTGATACAAGTGCAATATGGATGGTAGATATAGGTTTTTGTGATCTGAAAATATAAAAACAGCAAGGTAACTAATGATAAAAGTGAGCACAAACGGTATTGCAATGCGTTGAAATAAGGCCTAGGGTTCATACTTTCACTAGTGCAAGTTCTCTCAACAATAATAACATAATTGGATCATATAACAATCCCTCAACATGCAACAAAGAGTCACTCCAAAGTCATTAATAGCGGAGAACAAACGAAGAGATTATTGTAGGGTATGAAACCACCTCAAAGTTATTCTTTCTGATCGATCTATTCAAGAGTCCGTAGTAAAATAACACGAAGCTATTCTTTCCGTTCGATCTATCATAGAGTTCGTACTAGAATAACACCTTAAGACACAAATCAACCAAAACCCTAATGTCACCTAGATACTCCAATGTCACCACAAGTATCCGTGGGTATGATTATACGATATGCATCACACAATCTCAGATTCATCTATTCAACCAACACAAAGAACTTCAAAGAGTGCCCCATAGTTTCTACCGGAGAGTCAAGACGAAAACGTGTGCCAACCCCTATGCATAGATTCCCAAGGTCACGGAACCCGCAAGTTGATCACCAAAACATACATCAAGTGTATCAATAGAATACCCCATTGTCACCACGGGTATCCCATGCAAGACATACATCAAGTGTTCTCAAATCCTTAAAGATTCAATCCGATAAGATAACTTCAAAGGGAAAACTCAATCCATTACAAGAGAGTAGAGGGGGAGAAACATCATAAGATCCAACTATAATAGCAAAGCTCGCGATACATCAAGATCGTGCCAAATCAAGAACACGAGAGAGAGAGAGAGAGGGATCAAACACATAGCTACTGGTACATACCCTCAGCCCTGAGGGTGAACTACTCCCTCCTCGTCATGGAGAGCGCCGGGATGATGAAGATGGCCACCGGTGAGGGATCCCCCTCCGGCAGGGTGCCGAAATAGGGTCCCGATTGGTTTTTGGTGGCTACAGAGGCTTGCGGCGGTGGAACTCCCGATCTAGGTTTCTTTTCGGGGGTTTCTATATTTATAGGGATTTTTGGCGTCGGGAACAAGTCAGGGGGTCTTCGAGGCGGCCACGAGGTAGGGGGCGCGCCCCCCACCCTCGTGGGTGCCTCGTGACTCTTCTGGCCCATCTCCGATGCTTCGTGGGCTTCTTCTGGTCCAAAAGCAATCTCCGTGAAATTTCAGGTCAATTGGACTCCGTTTGGTTTTCCTTTTCTGCGATACTCAAAAACAAGGAAAAAACCAGAAACTGGCACTGGGCTCTAGGTTAATAGGTTAGTCCCAAAAATCATATAAAATAGCATATAAATGCATATAAAACATCCTAGATGGATAATTTAATAGCATGGAACAATCAAAAATTATAGATACGTTGGAGACGTATCAAGTAGCACCCAGGTTTTCAGCAAAGATCATGACTAACCATGTCGACAATAACTCTTAAAAATTATATTAACTCATATCAATGGCATAACCAACTAGCGAGCAATAATAAGATATCTCAAATGACAAAACTTTGTTAAAACAACCATGATATAATATGACAATAGTGGTATCTCACTAGCCCTTTCTGAGACCGCAAAACATAAATGCAGAGCACCTACAAAGTTCAAGCAGCGACTAAACATTGTAATTCATGGTAGAAAAGATACAGTCATGATGCACCCAACATTAGCTACACACAATGCATGAGGATGACAATAGTGCTCTCAGGTTCTGGCGCTTGTTTGAGAAGGTGATGACACAACATAAAAGGAAATAGATAATCCCTTCGCAGAGGGAAGCAGTGATTTGCAGCGGTGCTAGAGCTCAAGTTTTTAAAACAGAGGTAAATGAAATTTTGAGAAATGCACCCTTCTTGTTTACTTCGCGACCATTAGTTATCGGTACTTCCATGCTAAGCACATTAGTGGCGGCTCCCAAGCGATAAAAGTAAAGGTTTAGCCCCCCTCCACCAACAAGCACACTCCACGGCTGGTCTGAAACAACCACTACAAAAAAAAGACACATCCGTGACATTTTGGGCCGAACGAATTTTTTTCTGTCATACATATGACACTTCTATGACGATAATTGTGACAAAACCCGGTATCATCATAGATGTGGTGGGCTCCTACTTCTAAGACAAAAAATCATGACAGAAAATGGGATTTTCGTCCTGGGCGGGCCGGAGACGCAGCTGCATGACATTCTTTGGGCCGTCCATGACGGAAAAAACCGTGGTAGAAGCGAGGGGGAGGAAAATTTCGGGGAGTTCCCGGTTACGGTGGGAGGTCGGGGGCCGAGCGATGCGTGTTTCTCTCGTACACGTACGCGCATGTGTGCGAGGCGTTGGCTTTAACTAAACCCGAGTGAGGCGTTGTGCTCTAACTGAACCCGAGCGACTGCACTGCAGGCTACGCGTTACTGAACCCGAGCGATCGATCGATGGCTGTTAACTGAACCCGATCGAGCGATTCCTTCGCTACTGCTGCTAACTGAAGCCGATCGATGCTACCTCTGGGATGAACAG